>NW_027506992.1:230000-270000 GCF_052324685.1 Brachyhypopomus gauderio
AAAGTCCCACTTTTAATCAACCATGGCTATAAGCCTACAATGTTTAGCGGGGTCAAAGTGCACACAGGTCGGCATGAATTAATGTATGAAATGCCTACTCTGGATGTCAAAAATAATTTTCATTTAAATGACAAAGTCCCACTTTTAATCAACCATGGCTATAAGCCTACAATGTTTAGCGGGGTCAAAGTGCACCCAGGTCGGCATGAATTAATGTATGAAATGCATGCCCTGGATGTCAAAAATAATTTTCATTTAAATGACAAAGTCCCACTTTTAATCAACCATGGCTATAAGCCTACAATGTTTAGCGGGGTCAAAGTGCACACAGGTCGGCATGAATTAATGTATGAAATGCATGCCCTGGATGTCAAAAATAATTTTCATTTAAATGACAAAGTCCCACTTTTAATCAACCATGGCTATAAGCCTACATTATGTAGCGGGCTCAAATAACACTTTGGTCGGCATGAATTAATGAATGAAATGCCTCCTCTGGATGTCAAAAATAATTTTCATTTAAATGACAAAGTCCCACTTTTAATCAACCAGGCCTATAAGCCTGCTTTGTGTGGCCGGGCAAAGGATCAGATAGCTTGGGGACAGATTTTAAACAGAAAAGGCAGTTTGTGGAGCTCAGTAATAATTTTGAATGGGGAAAAAAAAGGAAAACGGTGGAGTAATGCTGCCATCTTTTGGGTAAAAAATGTCGGTGCGCCTATAATTTAAAAGTGGGTTTTCTGGATGTTTTAAAAGACCCAGGCCTATCACTCTAGTGTGTGTGGCGGGCTCAGAGTATGCCTAAAGTGGGGTAACTATTTTAAACATTTTACTAATTTCTGGATGTATTAAATCATCCATGTGTCTCATCCTAGTGTGTGTGGCGGGCTCAGAGTATGCCTAAGGTGGGGTAACTATTTTAAACATTTTACTAATTTCTGGATGTATTAAATCATCCATGTGTCTCATCCTAGTGTGTGTGGCGGGCTCAGAGTATGCCTAAGGTGGGGTAACTATTTTAAACATTTTACTAATTTCTGGATGTATTAAATCATCCATGTGTCTCATCCTAGTGTGTGTGGCGGGCTCAGAGTATGCCTAAGGTGGGGTAACTATTTTAAACATTTTACTAATTTCTGGATGTATTAAATCATCCATGTGTCTCATCCTAGTGTGTGTGGCGGGCTCAGAGTATGCCTAAGGTGGGGTAACTATTTTAAACATTTTACTAATTTATGGAGGAAAAAAAAGACCCAGCATTTTGCATTCAAATGTGCAGGGCGCACCGGCGTTTAAAGTCCAAAAGATGGCAGCATTACTCCACCGTAGTAATTATTTTCCTCCTTAAAGCTGTATACCATATGTTTCTGGAGGAATTAAATTCAGGCCTATAAGCCTACTGTGTGTGGCCGGCTCTTAGTGCACATTCTTAGGCTATGTATTTAATACAGAATGATGATTTTCTGGATGTATTAAATCATCCAGGGCTCTCATCCTACTGTGTGTGGCCGGCTCTTAGTGCACCTTTTTAGGCAATGTATTTTATACAGAATGATGATTTTCTGGATGTATTAAATCATCCAGGGCTCTCATCCTACTGTGTGTGGCCGGCTCTTAGTGCACCTTTTTAGGCAATGTATTTTATACAGAATGATGATTTTCTGGATGTATTAAATCATCCAGGGCTCTCATCCTACTGTGTGTGGCCGGCTCTTAGTGCACCTTTTTAGGCAATGTATTTTATACAGAATGATGATTTTCTGGATGTATTAAATCATCCAGGGCTCTCATCCTACTGTGTGTGGCCGGCTCTTAGTGCACCTTTTTAGGCAATGTATTTTATACAGAATGATGATTTTCTGGATGTATTAAATCATCCAGGGCTCTCATCCTACTGTGTGTGGCCGGCTCTTAGTGCACCTTTTTAGGCAATGTATTTTATACAGAATGATGATTTTCTGGATGTATTAAATCATCCAGGGCTCTCATCCTACTGTGTGTGGCCGGCTCTTAGTGCACCTTTTTAGGCAATGTATTTTATACAGAATGATGATTTTCTGGATGTTTTAAATAGACACAGAGACGAATAACTCTTTCAACCTTTTATTGGTTCATCCAATGCCTGCATTCTGAGTTCTCTTACCCTGAATGCATCACTCAGGGTAGGTATAGATGCATAGAACCGATCTGCAGTCTCCATGGTATGGCACATGCTTTTACAAACTAACATGCGGTTCTCAGTGCTGAGATGTCTGACTTGGTTACTGACTGATGTTCGGATTATGGTAAACCCGATAGGTCCATCCATGCCTGCATGTTTCCATGCCCTTTGAAAGAGGTGGGTAATTTTGGTCATTTTTTTCCCTTGACTCTGAAAGACATACAAGCACTTTTTGTCTCCATAGCAGTAAGAGATGTCAGCCATGGCTCTTAACCATGTAGCCTCTTCAGGCATCAGGGCGAGGTATGCCGAGCCGTATCTCCTGTCCGTTTTGTGTCGATCAACCTGGGGAAATATGGATGTTACAAAAGACCCATGCCTCTCATGTTACTGTGTGTGGCGGGGGTAAGGTGGACTTATGTGGGCTTACCCAGACGACTGTACGGCCTTTGTCATCTTGGTCTGCGTTGTCTACTTGGTCCTTGGTCATATTGTAAAGAACCACAGGTCTATGGCCTGTTACCATCCCGAGATACCCTGTCAGATACCCTTGTAAGAGGCAATATGTGTCGTCTCTGGCCTCCTCCCTCATCTGGTCTGGAAGATAAAACCACCATGTTTAAAACATGTATGCCTATAAATGTGCACCTGTTGCGGGCTTGATATGTCTGTATTATGGCACTCACCTATGAGCCTGGGTATTTCCACTACTGCTATCTTCATAAATCTCTCAAAATCCTGGGTGGATTTTAGTTGTTCTGTAAGTGGATAAGTCAAAGGTTATACCATATGCATATGGATGTAATTTCTCCAGAATGTGCATGTGGATGTCAACATACTTGATTTAAGTCTTCTCACTGCCTGCCGGTGGCATCTCATATGTCTAGTGTGATCCTTCAGTAGCTTTTTGATTTGAAGGAGTATCTGTTTGATCTGGTGTGTTTGAAGGCCCAGTGTGTCCAGGTGGAAGGCTCGTGCGTGCTTTATAAAAGACATAGCGTTTATAAGCATGATATGTACCGTAGGGTGGCTATACTTGCTTTGGATCAGAGCAGACGGCCACTGTCTTAGTCTCTCCAGGTTGTGGATGAATTTAAGGCTATGGAAGTCGTGCTTGCTTGTGTCTTCGGCCATGTGGAGAATGAATTTTAGGGCGTGCGTCCTTCTTTGTTGGCCGTTTTCTGAGTCTTTCACTGTGGGATTAGAGCGTACGTGAAAGGCCTGGTAGTCGTCTAGGGCCACTTCCACCCTGGTTCCTTCCAAAGCTTCGGGTAAGATCAAATGCCTCCCCTTCCTAAGTGTGTTGCCTTCGGCCTCAGAATCGCTTGAGCTTGATGGTGAACCCACCGCCTCGTACTCAGAATGGCTGGATGCCGGTTCTTCCACGGCATGGCCATCACAGTTTGACCCTTCAGACGTGTCCGGCTCTGGGTTAAATGTAGTTTGGCTGTCACCAGTTTCCTCGGGTGTCTCACAGGCTACACTGTCTTTTGAACTCTGGGTCTTACGGTATTTCTCTAACAATTTGCCCATAAAAAGTCGCTTCGCCTGGGCTACCATTTTCATTTTTTGGGTACCGTGTACATTATGGGTAGAGCTTAAGTGCATGTCCAACCTCACCAAAGACTTCTTGTCACAGATTTCACAATCTAGCCGTACTGAACAACGATTGCTAGCCAGCCTAGCTATCAAACCGGTCTCCTTGTCATCGATTTCATGAACCGTTTTTAAGTGTTTTTTCAGCCTAGTGCACTTAACTTTACACATTGGACATTTCTGCCAAAGATAGTGAAAAAAAGAGACAAAATTAGTTATAATTTATATGATTAATTTAGTTTTAAAATGCCCGAAATGCGGTACTTACCGTCTGTCTGCCTGCCATCTTCAAGCCGCTGTGATGCTAATTAAGCTTCCTTAATAGAACACACCTGGTCCCTAATCAAGAGGGCGGGAAAGGCACATTCCACATTGCGCATTGCGTGTTCCGTATTGCCTTTTTAAATTAAATATACCAGAGGCATAGACACTTAGAATAAAAAAGAGGCCTTTTTAAATTAAATATACCAGAGGCATAGACACTTAGAAAAAAATAGAGGCCTTTTTAAATTAAATATACCAGAGGCATAGACACTTAGAAAAAAATAGAGGCCGTTTTAAATAAAATATACCAGAGGCATAGACACTTAGAAAAAAAATAGAGGCCTTTTTAAATTAAATATACCAGAGGCATAGACACTTAGAAAAAAATAGAGGCCTTTTTAAATAAAATATACCAGAGGCATAGACACTTAGAATAAAATAGAGGCCTTTTTAAATTAAATATACCAGAGGCATAGACACTTAGAATAAAAAAGAGGCCTTTTTAAATTAAATATACCAGAGGCATAGACACTTAGAATAAAATAGAGGCCTTTTTAAATAAAATATACCAGAGGCATAGACACTTAGAATAAAAAAGAGGCCTTTTTAAATAAAATATACCAGAGGCATAGACACTTAGACTAAAATAGAGGCCGTTTTAAATAAAATATACCAGTAGCATAGACACTTAGACTAAAATAGAGGCCTTTTTAAATAAAATATACCAGAGGCATAGACACTTAGAATAAAATAGAGGCCTTTTTAAATTAAATATACCAGAGGCATAGACACTTAGAATAAAAAAGAGGCCTTTTTAAATTAAATATACCAGAGGCATAGACACTTAGAATAAAATAGAGGCCTTTTTAAATTAAATATACCAGTAGAAAAGACACTTTGAGTAAAAAAGGCCATTTTAAATAAAATATACCATGGCCAAATGAACTTAGAATAAAAGAGGAGAGTTTAGTTTAAATTATACCATGGTTAAATGCTGTTAGAAAAAAAGTGCACAGTTTAATCTTATTTGGAAGGCGCATTGACTCTTAAAGTCCACAAGATGTCACCGGTACTCCATCGTTTTTTTTCTGTTATACCATATGTACGTGCCACTGGGTGGACCCTCCAGACACCTCAGCCTAGTTGAAGTGTCCGATGAAGGTGCACTCATCTGGGCATGAGGTAAAGTTATTATACCAACATCATGTGGAGGTTTTCAAGTCAGAAATTGCACAAAGTCCCTAAATATACCAGAAGCATGGAGTTTTATGAGTGAATTAGTCTATGTCCCTTACTTTGTTAGACCATACACAAGATATTTTCTTCAGGAAATGCACAGAGTCCAATGCTATAACATTGCCAGGTGGTGGCTTTAAGGGAAAAAAGCATAAAAGTGTCCGAAAAACATGCTCTTTAGCTCGGGTACATCCCCAGGATCAAGAAAAATTGTCAGTTTTTTTTTCTATCTTGCTTAGAAATAGGTGTAAATTGACTCTGAAGTGTCATATCAGGCAATGCACAGAGTCCTTAAATATACCAGTAGCATGAGGTTTTTGTTGGAAATTAGTCTATTTCCCTTCCTGAGTTATACCTTATACAAGTAGTAATCTTCAGGCAATGCACAGAGTCCTTAAATTTACCAGTAGCATGAGGTTTTTGTTGGAAATTAGTCTATTTCCCTTCCTGAGTTAGACCATATACAAGTAGTAATCTTCAGGCAATGCACAGAGTCCTTAAATTTACCAGTAGCATGAGGTTTTTGTTGGAAATTAGTCTATTTCCCTTCCTGAGTTAGACCATATACAAGTAGTAATCTTCAGGCAATGCACAGAGTCCTTAAATATACCAGCAGCATGAGGTTTTTGTTGGAAATTAGGCTATTTCCCTTCCTGAGTTAGACCATATACAAGTAGTATTCTTCAGGCAATGCACAGAGTCCTTAAATATACCAGCAGCAGGTGGTGGCTTTTAGTGAAAAAAGCATAAAAGTGTCCAAAAAACATGCTCTTTAGCTCAGGTACATCCCCAGGATCAAGAAAAATTGTCAGTTTTTTTCTCTATCTTGCTTAGAAATAGGTGTAAATCCAGTCTGAAGTGTCTGATCAGAAAATGCACTAAGTCCATTTTTTCTGTTATACCATACGCATTTGCCACTGGGTGGCTCCTCCAGACACATCTGTCCACTTGGAGTGTCCAATGAAGGTGCACTCATCTGGGCATGAGGTAAAGTTATTAAGCTTCCTTAATAGAACACACCTGGTCCCTAATCAAGAGGGCGGGAAAGGCACATTCCACATTGCGCATTGCGTGTTCCGTATTGCAGCCATCCCTAAGCAGTAGGTCGCGCTGGGATTGCTCATTGCGTATTGCGTGTTCCGTATTGCAGCCATCCCTAAGCAGTAGGTCGCGCTGGGATTGCTCATTGCGTATTGCGCATTGCGTGTTCCGTATTGCAGCCATCCCTAAGCAGTAGGTCGCGCTGGGATTGCACATTGCGTATTGCGTGTTCCGTATTCCGACCATCCCTATTTGAGGGTTAGGCGAGGTTGAAATATTTCAAAGTCCGAGGATATACCAGCAGCATAGACACTTAGAATAAAAAAGAGGCCTTTTTAAATTAAATATACCAGAGGCATAGACACTTAGACTAAAATAGAGGCCTTTTTAAATTAAATATACCAGAGGCATAGACACTTAGACTAAAATAGAGGCCTTTTTAAATGAAATATACCAGCAGCATAGACACTTAGACTAAAATAGAGGCCTTTTTAAATAAAATATACCAGTAGCATAGACTCTTAGAATAAAATAGAGGCCTTTTTTAATAAAATATACCAGAGGCATAGACACTTAGACTAAAATAGAGGCCTTTTTAAATGAAATATACCAGCAGCATAGACACTTAGAATAAAAAAGAGGCCTTTTTAAATAAAATATACCAGCAGCATAGACACTTAGAATAAAAAGAGGCCTTTTTAAATAAAATATACCAGCAGCATAGACACTTAGAATAAAAAAGAGGCCTTTTTAAATGAAATATACCAGCAGCATAGACTCTTAGAGTAAAATAGAGGCCTTTTTAAATTAAATATACCAGCAGCATAGACACTTAGACTAAAATAGAGGCCTTTTTAAATTAAATATACCAGAGGCATAGACACTTAGACTAAAATAGAGGCCTTTTTAAATGAAATATACCAGCAGCATAGACACTTAGACTAAAATAGAGGCCTTTTTAAATAAAATATACCAGTAGCATAGACTCTTAGAATAAAATAGAGGCCTTTTTTAATAAAATATACCAGAGGCATAGACACTTAGACTAAAATAGAGGCCTTTTTAAATGAAATATACCAGCAGCATAGACACTTAGAATAAAAAAGAGGCCTTTTTAAATAAAATATACCAGCAGCATAGACACTTAGAATAAAAAGAGGCCTTTTTAAATAAAATATACCAGCAGCATAGACACTTAGAATAAAAAAGAGGCCTTTTTAAATGAAATATACCAGCAGCATAGACTCTTAGAGTAAAATAGAGGCCTTTTTAAATAAAATATACCAGCAGCATAGACACTTAGAATAAAAAAGAGGCCTTTTTAAATTAAATATACCAGCAGCATAGACACTTAGAATAAAAAAGAGGCCTTTTTAAATAAAATATACCAGCAGCATAGACACTTAGAATAAAAAAGAGGCCTTTTTAAATGAAATATACCAGCAGCATAGACTCTTAGAGTAAAATAGAGGCCTTTTTAAATGAACATAACCGAAAAGAATCAGCAATGATCTGTCTCCAAAAGCTTCCTTAAAAAGCCATGGCAACAGGTGAGACCAATCATTGCTGATTGCGGGGGCTGAGAACGTACCGGCATAATTGAAAAGAATCAGCAACAGGTGAGACCAATCATTGCTGATTGCGTGGGCTGAGAACGTACCGGCATAATTGAAAAGAATCAGCAACAGGTGAGACCAATCATTGCTGATTGCGTGGATGTAGTCTAGGGCTGACTCGGGTGCCCCTGGTGGAGGTAGATGGTGTGGAATCCGAGCCAGCCCTGACAGATTAAATGAAATATACCAGTAGAAAAGACACTTTGAGTAAAAAAGGCCATTTAAAATAAAATATACCAGTAGAAAAGACACTTTGAGTAAAAAAGGCCATTTTAAATAAAATATACCAGTAGAAAAGACACTTTGAGTAAAAAAGGCCATTTTAAATAAAATATACCATGGCCAAATGAACTTAGAATAAAAGAGGAGAGTTTAGTTTAAATTATACCATGGTTAAATGCTGTTAGAAAAAAAGTGCACAGTTTAATCTTATTTGGAAGGCGCATTGACTCTTAAAGTCCACAAGATGTCACCGGTACTCCATCGTTTTTTTTCTGTTATACCATATGTACGTGCCACTGGGTGGATCCTCCAGACACATCTGTCCACTTGGAGTGTCCAATGAAGGTGCACTCATCTGGGCATGAGGTAAAGTTATTATACCAACATCATGTGGAGGTTTTCAAGTCAGAATTTGCACAAAGTCCATAAATATACCAGAAGCATGGAGTTTTATGAGTGAATTAGTCTATGTCCCTTACTTTGTTAGACCATACACAAGATATTTTCTTCAGGAAATGCACAGAGTCCAATGCTATAACATTGCCAGGTGGTGGCTTTAAGGGAAAAAAGCATAAAAGTGTCCGAAAAACATGCTCTTTAGCTCGGGTACATCCCCAGGATCAAGAAAAATTGTCAGTTTTTTTTTCTATCTTGCTTAGAAATAGGTGTAAATTGACTCTGAAGTGTCATATCAGGCAATGCACAGAGTCCTTAAATATACCAGTAGCATGAGGTTTTTGTTGGAAATTAGTCTATTTCCCTTCCTGAGTTAGACCATATACAAGTAGTAATCTTCAGGCAATGCACAGAGTCCTTAAATTTACCAGTAGCATGAGGTTTTTGTTGGAAATTAGTCTATTTCCCTTCCTGAGTTAGACCATATACAAGTAGTAATCTTCAGGCAATGCACAGAGTCCTTAAATTTACCAGTAGCATGAGGTTTTTGTTGGAAATTAGTCTATTTCCCTTCCTGAGTTAGACCATATACAAGTAGTATTCTTCAGGCAATGCACAGAGTCCTTAAATATACCAGCAGCAGGTGGTGGCTTTTAGTGAAAAAAGCATAAAAGTGTCCAAAAAACATGCTCTTTAGCTCAGGTACATCACCAGGATCAAGAAAAATTGTCAGTTTTTTTCTCTATCTTGCTTAGAAATAGGTGTAAATCCAGTCTGAAGTGTCTGATCAGAAAATGCACTAAGTCCCTTTTTTCTGTTATACCATACGTATTTGCCACTGGGTGGATCCTCCAGACACATCTGTCCACTTGGAGTGTCCAATGAAGGTGCACTCATCTGGGCATGAGGTAAAGTTATTATACCAACATCATGTGGAGGTTTTCAAGTCAGAATTTGCACAAAGTCCATAAATATACCAGAAGCATGGAGTTTTATGAGTGAATTAGTCTATGTCCCTTACTTTGTTAGACCATACACAAGATATTTTCTTCAGGAAATGCACAGAGTCCAATGCTATAACATTGCCAGGTGGTGGCTTTAAGGGAAAAAAGCATAAAAGTGTCCGAAAAACATGCTCTTTAGCTCGGGTACATCACCAGGATCAAGAAAAATTGTCAGTTTTTTTTTCTATCTTGCTTAGAAATAGGTGTAAATTGACTCTGAAGTGTCAGATCAGTAAATGAACAAAGTCCTTAAATATACCAGTAGCATGAAGTATTTGTTGGAAATTAGTCTATTTCCCTTCCTGAATTATACCATACGCAAGATATTTTCTTCAGAAAATGCACAGAGTCCCATATTCTGTTAAAATTGCACTATGTCCATAAATATACCAGCAGCACGAAGTTTTCAAGTGGAAAATATTCTATGTCGCTTCATTTGGTATACCATAGGCGTCAGTTTTCGGCGAAAATAATTCTATGTCGATAAAAATGTTATACCATACGTATGATTTTGTGTTCAAAAATCGCACTATGTTCCAATTTTGACCAAGGGGTGGATCATCCAGAGGCCTCGATCCTCTGACAGTGCCCGCCGAATGTGCACCCAGACGGACATGCATCTCATTCCCCCTGTCTGGATGATTTTATGAATGGGTGATATGCAAACACCTACCATCAGGTATATAGGGGAGAGGGTCTTCTGAAAGCCACATATATGGTATACCATAAATGAAGACAAGGATTATGGCGCACGCTTTGCCCGACCAAAGGTCACTCCCTGGGCATTTTAGAGGATTTGACAGGCCTCTTTATGGATCTCACAAACGATCCATGCATGGAATTTTGCACACTTTATCCGAATAAAGTGCACTTTTGGGCTTATGAGAGTAGGTTGGTATGCCTCTCTCTGGATGTGAGGAAGGATCCAGGAATAAAGGCATGTAATGTCACACACTTTATCCGATTAAAGTGTACATTTGGGCTTATGATAAAGCATGAGGGCCCTATGTATGGATGTCGGAAAGGTTCCAGGCTTAAAGGCATGTAATGCCACACACTTTATCCGTTTAAAGTGCACATTTGGGCTTATGATTAAGCATGAGGGCCCTATGTGTGGATGTCGGAAAGGTTCCAGGCTTAAAGGCATGTAATGCCACACACTTTATCCGTTTAAAGTGCACATTTGGGCTTATGAATAATGATGAGGGCCCTATGTGTGGATGTCGGAAAGGTTCCAGGCTTAAAGGCATGTAATGCCACACACTTTATCCATTTAAAGTGCACATTTGGGCTTATGATTAAGCATGAGGGCCCTATGTGTGGATGTCGGAAAGGTTCCAGGCTTAAAGGCATGTAATGCCACACACTTTATCCGATTAAAGTGCACATTTGGGCTTATGAATAATGATGAGGGCCCTATGTGTGGATGTCGGAAAGGTTCCAGGCTTAAAGGCATGTAATGTCACACACTTTATCCGATTAAAGTGCACATTTGGGCTTATGATAAAGCATGAGGGCCCTATGTATGGATGTCGGAAAGGTTCCAGGCTTAAAGGCATGTAATGTCACACACTTTATCCATTTAAAGTGCACATTTGGGCTTATGATTAAGCATGAGGGCCCTATGTATGGATGTCGGAAAGGTTCCAGGCTTAAAGGCATGTAATGCCACACACTTTATCCGTTTAAAGTGCACATTTGGGCTTATGAATAATGATGAGGGCCCTATGTGTGGATGTCGGAAAGGTTCCAGGCTTAAAGGCATGTAATGCCACACACTTTATCCATTTAAAGTGCACATTTGGGCTTATGATTAAGCATGAGGGCCCTATGTGTGGATGTCGGAAAGGTTCCAGGCTTAAAGGCATGTAATGCCACACACTTTATCCGTTTAAAGTGCACATTTGGGCTTATGATTAAGCATGAGGGCCCTATGTGTGGATGTCGGAAAGGTTCCAGGCTTAAAGGCATGTAATGCCACACACTTTATCCGTTTAAAGTGCACATTTGGGCTTATGAATAATGATGAGGGCCCTATGTGTGGATGTCGGAAAGGTTCCAGGCTTAAAGGCATGTAATGCCACACACTTTATCCGTTTAAAGTGCACATTTGGGCTTATGATTAAGCATGAGGGCCCTATGTATGGATGTCGGAAAGGTTCCAGGCTTAAAGGCATGTAATGTCACACACTTTATCCGAGTAAGAGGCTCCCTCTGAGCAAAGTAGGGGGGGAGTGAGGCCCCCCCCGGAGGTCTGAAAAGATCCAGGCCTTTAAATGACACGGGCTGTGCCCGAGCAAAGTGCCCACGCTGGGCAAGGGTGGAGGCGTGATGCTCCCCCTTATGGAGGTCGTCCTACCTCCATCCTCACGTAATGTATTTCGACCTGTGCGTATCCGGAGGGTGCTATGCGCAAGCCCGGAAGATGCTGGTTTCGGCTGGCCTTACCGGATCCAATGGCATAGTACCTAGGTGCGCTCTAAGGCCGTAAACCCCCCCCATGTGTTTGAGAATGGTAGGTGTTATACCATTGCCACGAACCACTTATTGAATCAGCCATGCCCTTTCGGCAATCGAGTCTCAGAGGTGTGTCCGAGGGAAGATTTGCCTTGGCGGGCATGGCTGTCTGGCATCTCCCCGACCCTGGAGGAATGCGCTAACGGTGTAATGCAAACACCTACCAGCAGGTATATAGGGGAGCATGCTTTCTGAGCCTTATATGATTGTACCATAATAAGGATCAGAAGAAAGGCAGTGTGTTAAGGTGAACTAGCCCGACTCTAATGCACCTTGACGGCTTAAGGGGAGGGATAAGTGACCCCTGCTGATGGAGGTCAAAGACATCCGTGTCTCTCAGGCCTTCGAACCACTGCTTGCGCCCGACCGAAATGCCACTGCTGGGCATGGGTGTAAGAGTGGTGACCCCCCTTATGGAGGTCTGTCCAACCTCCAGCCTGCATGCTCCACCTCGGCCTGTGCGTATCCGGAGGGTGCTGTGCGCAAGCCCGGAAGATGCTGGTTTCGGCTGGCCTTACCGGATCCAATGGCACAGTACCTAGGTGCGCTCTAAGACCGTTATCCGAACCCAAGTCCGCCAGGGGTTTTTCAGTTATACCAGTAGCATCGACCATCACTTTGATCAGCCAGGCCTTTTCGGGGGTCGAGCGTCCGAGGTGTGTCCGAGGGAAGATTTGCCTTGGCGGGCATGGCTGGCGAGTACCTCCCCGGCCGTGGAGGAAAACGCATACGGTGCATTGCAAACACCTACCAGCAGGTATATAGGAGAGCATGTCTCTTGAGTTCATCCTAACCTTATAATGGTTATCCCATTCATAAGGCCTGGATGCAAGGCGGTGCGTGAAGGTAACATTAGCCTGACTCTAACACTTTCACCGGTTAGGGGTGGAGTGGTGACCCCCCTAACACTGGAGGTCTCGCCGACCTCCAGGCACCAGCCTCACATGCTCTACCTCGGCCTGTGCGTATCCGGAGGGTGCTGTGCGCAAGCCCGGAAGATGCTGGTTTCGGCTGGCCTTACCGGATCCAATGGCACAGTACCTAGGTGCGCTCTAAGACCGTTATCCGAACCCAAGTCCGCCAGGGGTTTTTCAGTTATACCAGTAGCGTCGACCATCACTTGGTTCAGCCAGGCCTTTTCAGGGGTCGAGCGTCCGAGGTGTGTCCGAGGGAAGATTTGCCTTGGCGGGCATGGCTGGCGAGAACCTCCCCGGCCGTGGAGGAAAACGCGTACGGTGGATTGCAAAAACCTACCAGCAGGTTTTTAGGGAGAGCGTCAATCTCGAGGGCGTTCGGAGCTCTCCCGATCTATTGGCATACGATGCCCGCCAGGGGTTAGGCTCTCGGGCTACCACTTAAGGTTTCTCCCTGTCATTATAAGAGAGACACACGGTCAAACCAATGCGCAATGTACAATGAGGTGTGAGCTCATATCCTATATATTGCTCAGAGCCACAACCTCGGTGCGACATACCTAGGTACAGGAATAGGGCGAGAGGTGGATGCGCTCCTTCAGGACGGGTAGGTCGGCAGCCTCTCGGGTATGATCGTTCACCAACGAAAGCTGTACAAAAGAGGTGACTGCGCTCATTGAGGACGGCAGCCTCGACATGACATACCTATCAAAAACTCTCCCATGAGGTGTGTGCGCTCCTTCAGGATGGGAGGTCGGCAGCCTCGGTATGATCATGATGACCGAGACACAGGCCTTGGGTTGGGCCTAGGGTTGAAACCTTCTGTGCCGCCCGGGTAGTTCCTCCCCAAACCAGCGGGCATGCCTCTATGGGGAGGCCTCGGTCTGAAAAGACACGATCCTCACCCGGAACCGTCTGAGGGAAGCGTTGAAGGCCGGTCTGTCTACACAGGTGTCCGCTATCGGCGTCCATGGTGTACGGGTGAGAGCCAGCAGTGGATCGGGTTAGTTCAACACATGCTTGGCCTCACCCCGCCTGGTCACGGAATCACTCATTTCTCGGTTACGTCCCACAGTAGCGCGCGCGCGTGCTGGGAGCTGACGAGGGCTCTCTCCCCCACGCTGACGGCGCACCCCTGCTGCACCGATGGTGGGCGTCCGGTACCGAGGTGGGCCCCTGACCCTGCCCGGGGGATGGAGCACGCCGAGGTGGCCGCGACGTTAGCTGGTGTCCCTTTCACCACCGCGGTGCAGCTACCTGGTTGATCCTGCCAGTAACATATGCTTGTCTCAAAGATTAAGCCATGCAGGTCTAAGTACACACGGCCGGTACAGTGAAACTGCGAATGGCTCATTAAATCAGTCATGGTTCCTTTGATCGCTCCACACGTTACTCGGATAACTGTGGTAATTCTAGAGCTAATACATGCAAACGAGCGCTGACCCCTCTGGGGGATGCGTGCATTTATCAGATCCAAAACCCATCCGGCGGGGCGCGGGCCCCCCGGCCGCTTTGGTGACTCTAGATAACCTCGGGCCGATCGCGCGCCCTCCGCGGCGGCGACGTCTCATTCGAATGTCTGCCCTATCAACTTTCGATGGTACTATAGTCGCCTACCATGGTGACCACGGGTAACGGGGAATCAGGGTTCGATTCCGGAGAGGGAGCCTGAGAAACGGCTACCACATCCAAGGAAGGCAGCAGGCGCGCAAATTACCCATTCCCGACACGGGGAGGTAGTGACGAAAAATAACGATACAGGTCTCTTTCGAGGCCCTGTAATCGGAATGAGCGTATCCTAAACCCATGGGTGAGGACCCATTGGAGGGCAAGTCTGGTGCCAGCAGCCGCGGTAATTCCAGCTCCAATAGCGTATATTAAAGTTGCTGCAGTTAAAAAGCTCGTAGTTGGATTTCGGGAGTGGGCTGACGGTCCGCCGCGAGGCGAGCCACCGCCTGTCCCAGACCCTGCCTCCCGGTGCCCCTCGGATGCCCTTGGCTGGGTGTCCGGTCGGGGTCCGGAGCGTTTACTTTGAAAAAATTAGAGTGTTCAAAGCGGGCCGCTACTCGCCCGAATACCTGAGCTAGGAATAATGGAATAGGACTCCGGTTCTATTTTGTGGGTTTCCGGAACCAGGGCCATGATTAAGAGGGACGGCCGGGGGCATTCGTATTGCGCCGCTAGAGGTGAAATTCTTGGACCGGCGCAAGACGGACGAAAGCGAAAGCATTTGCCAAGAATGTTTTCATTAATCAAGAACGAAAGTCGGAGGTTCGAAGACGATCAGATACCGTCGTAGTTCCGACCGTAAACTATGCCAACCCGCGATCCGGCGGCGTTATTCCCATGACCCGCCGGGCAGCGTGCGGGAAACCACGAGTCTTTGGGTTCCGGGGGGAGTATGGTTGCAAAGCTGAAACTTAAAGGAATTGACGGAAGGGCACCACCAGGAGTGGAGCCTGCGGCTTAATTTGACTCAACACGGGAAACCTCACCCGGCCCGGACACGGAAAGGATTGACAGATTGATGGCTCTTTCTCGATTCTGTGGGTGGTGGTGCATGGCCGTTCTTAGTTGGTGGAGCGATTTGTCTGGTTAATTCCGATAACGAACGAGACTCCGGCATGCTAACTAGTTATGCGGCCCTCCGTGGTCTGCATCAACTTCTTAGAGGGACAAGTGGCGTTCAGCCACACGAGATGGAGCAATAACAGGTCTGTGATGCCCTTAGATGTCCGGGGCTGCACGCGCGCCACAATGGTTGGCTCAGCATGTGCCTACCCTTCGCCGAGAGGCGCGGGTAATCCGCTGAAACCCAATCGTGATTGGGACTGGGGATTGCAATTATTCCCCATGAACGAGGAATTCCCAGTAAGCGTGAGTCACAAGCTCGCGTTGATTAAGTCCCTGCCCTTTGTACACACCGCCCGTCGCTACTACCGATCGGATGGTTTAGTGAGGTCCTCGGATCGGCCGCACCGGGACCCCTCGTGGGCCTTGGTGTAGTGCTGAGAAGTCGATCAAACTTGATCATCTAGAGTAAGTAAAGTACCCCTGTTTCGCATCCCACTTGCCATTCAGATAGATTGCCAGTGGTCGCCAAAGTAGCCCAAAGGGATATATACTCCGAAGTGGATCCAAGTTGCAGTTTAAACAAATTGCCATTGGACACGAAGCGATTACCACCCCTTACTCGATTACCACGGTCAATAGTGGGTTCGCGGACGCCTGTAGGGGCGCTCTCGCGCTGTCCGTGGACCCCGCCCGATACCGCCCACTGATCCGAAGTCAGTTTTAAGTCGTGGCACGTGGCATAATGGGCAAGCTGGCAATGGGATCCCACTTCCAATTTATTCTATGTGTTGGCATGCTATTCAAATAGATTGCAAGTGGGAGGTTTGAACACACCTCACCCAAACCCCACCCACATCCCATTTCTAGTTTATACCATGTGTTTGCTTGGTATTGAAATAGACTGCAATTGGGATGTTGGCCACCACCCACCCCAGGTGGGCGTGTACAAGTTCAGGAATTAAAGGTAGGGGCACAGGAAGAGAACCGAATGTCGTAGGGGTCCGAAACTTGGTGGGGGGGTAGTGTGGGACCCCCTAAACAACATATTGAAGCCCCGCCCCCAAAAGTGGGCGTGGCCGGACTTGATAGGTGGGCAAGCTGGCATTGGGATCCCACTTCCAATTTATTCTATGTGTTGGCAAGCTATTCAAATAGATTGCAAGTGGGAGGTTTGAACACACCTCACCCAAACCCCACCCACATCCCATTTCTAGTTTATACCATGTGTTTGCTTGGTATTGAAATAGACTGCAATTGGGATGTTGGCCACCACCCACCCCAGGTGGGCGTGTACAAGTTCAGGAATTAAAGATAGGGGCACAGAAAGAGAACCGAATGTCGTAGGGGTCCGAAACTTGGTGGGGGGGTAGTGTGGGACCCCCTAAACAACATATTGAAGCCCCGCCCCCCAAAAGTGGGCGTGGCCGGAAGTAGACAGGAAGTAGGTGTTCCCATGGGCCGATTGGCTTGAAACTTGGTGGGGGGGTAGTGTGGGACCCCCTAAACAACATATTGAAGCCCCGCCCCCAAAAGTGGGCGTGGCCGGAAGTAGGTGTTCCCATTGGCCGATCGGCTTGAAACTTGATAGGTGGGTAGTGTGGGACCCCTAAAACAACATATTGAAGCCCCGCCCCCCAAAAGTGGGCGTGGCCGGAAGTAGACAGGAAGTAGGTGTTCCCATGGGCCGATTGGCTTGAAACTTGGTGGGGGGGTAGTGTGGGACCCCCTAAACAACATATTGAAGCCCCGCCCCCAAAAGTGGGCGTGGCCGGAAGTAGGTGTTCCCATGGTCCGATCGGCTCGAGACTTGATGGGGGAGTAGTGTGGGGCCCCTAAAACAACATATTTAAGCCCCGCCCCCAAAAGTGGGCGTGGCCGGAAGTTGTAGTTCCCATGGTCCAATCGGCTCGAAACTTTGCAGGGGAGTTTCGTTATATAGCACAAACAACATATTAAAAGCTCGAGTCCGTAGGTGGTCGGGAAGTCGAAAAACGAACCAGGAAGTGGAACAGGAAGTGACTTTCCCGAGGTCGTAGGGTCATGAAATTTCATAGGGGATGTCTGGGAGGGCTTTGGAACAACATACTGTAAGCACGGGTCTGAAAGCCAAGTGGAATTTTCACGGAAATTTCACACCTTTTACCTTAACCGTATCGCATCCCAATTCCAATTTATCTGATAAATGGTTCGTGGACACAGATCCCTTTTCACAGTCCATTCAAAAATATTTTTCAGGAATATTTTTTTCTGATTTTTTCACAAGGCTCTGGAAGGGCCTAGACACGCGGTTTTCGGATATGTGGTCGAGGGCCCCGGGACGAACCAGCATTCGAAGCCCCGACTTCGAAGCTCCTCCCTAAACCCTGATTGGCCGCATCCCAATCCCAATCTATTTCCATTCATTTTTCGTGGACACTTGGAAAAAGCAATTACCTGTTGTTGGCATGCTTAAATAGATTGCAAGTGGGACTGTTAGACACATAATAGATTGCAATTGGGATGTTGGCCACCACCCACCCCAGGTGGGCGTGTACAAAGTTCAGGAATTAAAGGTAGGGGCACAGGAAGAGAACCGAATGTCGTAGGGGTCCGAAACTTGGTGGGGGGGTAGTGTGGGACCCCCTAAACAACATATTGAAGCCCCGCCCCCAAAAGTGGGCGTGGCCGGAAGTAGATGTTCCCATTGGCCGATCGGCTTGAGACTTGATAGGGGAGTAGTGTGGGGCCCCTAAAACAACATATTTAAGCCCCGCCCCCCAAAGTGGGCGTGGCCGGAAGTAGGTGTTCCGATCGGCTCGAAACTTTGCAGGGGAGTTCCGTTAGGGACCACAAACAACATACTAAAAGCTCGTGTCCGTAGGTGGTCGGGAAGTCGAAAAACGAACCAGGAAGTGGAACAGGAAGTGACTTTCCTGATGTCGTAGGGTCATGAAATTTTATAGGGGATGTCTGGGAGGGCTTTGGAACAACATACTGTAAGCACGGGTCCGAAAGCCAAGCGGAATTTTCACGGAATTTTCGCACCTTTTACCTTAACCGTATCGCATCCCAATTCCAATTTATCTGATAAATGGTTCGTGGACACAGATCCCTTTTCCCAGTCCATTCAAAAATATTTTTCAGGAATATTTTTTTCTGATTTTTTCACAAGGCTCTGGAAGGTCCTAGACACGCGGTTTTCGGATATGTGGTCGAGGGCCCCGGGACGAACCAGCATACGAAGCCCCGACGTCAAAGCACCTCCCTAAGCCCTGATTGGCCACATCCCACTCCCAATCTATTTCCATTCATTTTTCGCGGACAGGTAAAAAGGCAATTTTCTGTTCCCGCCCACTTAGGCGGGTGGGGCTCCAATATGTCATTCGTGGGCCCTCAGACAACCCACATAAAAAATTTCATGACCCTACGTGCTTCAGAAGCCTCACACCAACCATAAACCTAAGAAAAGCACATGTCACATGTGCACTCCACCATTTTGTAAATTTCAGACATGTGGTGCCAGTGCGGCCAAACGGCTGGACGTAGCCGCACGCCGTTAAACAAGCTTTATGTGGACACCCCACTGATGAACCAAACCGAAGCACAGACCCCTAGGTCACACGGTTAGGGTGTGGCAAGCCTTTGGCCTTCTCCATTCATTTTAATAGGAGCAACACAGACAGACAATTTTGGCCCCTGAGGGTCTTGTACTGCACGCAGCTAAACGTGCTTATATAATATCCTTTTGCCCCACCCCCCGACAAACATTCTGTGAGCACGACCCCTTAGGTCATACGCTTTGGGTGTGGCACGTGTTTGGGCCTTCTCCATTCACTTTAATAGAAAAACACACGCACGGTGGCCCTTGGGGGTCTTGTACTGCACGCAGCTAAACGTGCTTATAGAATATCCTTTTGCCCCACCCCCCGACAAACATTCTGTGAGCACGGCCCCTTAGGTCATACGCTTTGGGTGTGGCACGTGTTTGGGCCTTCTCCATTCACTTTAATAGAAAAACACACGCACGGTGGCCCTTGGGGGTCTTGTACTGCACGTAGCTGCACGTGCTTCTAATATGTTATTTCTGTGCCCTCACCCATCCCCCATATGAAATTTCATGACCCTACGTGCTTCAGAAGCCTCACACCAACCATAAACCTAAAAAAAGCACATGTCACATATGCACTCCGCCATTTTGTAAATTTCAGACATGTGGTGCCAGTGCAGCCAAACGGCTGGACGTAGCCGCACGCCGTTAAACAAGCTTTATGTGGACACCCCACTGATGAACCAAACCGAAGCACAGACCCCTAGGTCACACGGTTAGGGTGTGGCAAGCCTTTGGCCTTCTCCATTCATTTTAATAGGAGCAACACAGACAGACAATTTTGGCCCCTGAGGGTCTTGTACTGCACGCAGCTAAACGTGCTTATATAATATCCTTTTGCCCCACCCCCCGACAAACATTCTGTGAGCACGGCCCCCTAGGTCATACGCTTTGGGTGTGGCACGTGTTTGGGCCTTCTCCATTGACTTTAATGTAAAAAACACTC
The DNA here is from genome assembly GCF_052324685.1 of Brachyhypopomus gauderio. Lineage (NCBI taxonomy): Eukaryota > Metazoa > Chordata > Actinopteri > Gymnotiformes > Hypopomidae > Brachyhypopomus > Brachyhypopomus gauderio. The sequence goes on from NW_027506992.1 coordinate 250,074, forward strand.
TAAAGGGGTGCTTGGGGGCCTCAAACTGCACTTAGCTGCACGTGCTTATGGCCTGTGCATCCACTCCACTCCCCAAAGAACATACTGTAAGCACGGAGCCCTAGGTCATACGGTTTGGGCGTGGCTAAGTTTTGAAGGTGTTTTTTTTCTAACACAGAGCGGTCACAAGCATACATTTGGGGACGCTGAGGGGCCAAAATTTGACGTAGAGGTCCCAAAATCTGTCGAGGTCGTCTCTGTGATGGCCTGATGGATCATCCTGAGTTGCAAGTCCGTAGCTGGAAGCGTTGGCGTATGGCAGCCATCAATCTATTGCGCTGTAGTCGTAGGCCTAAAGGTCAAACACAAATTTTCATACATTTGGGGCCCCTGAGGGGCCAAAATTTGACGTAGAGGTCCCAAAATCGGTCGAGGTCGTCTCTGTGAAGGCCCGATGGAACATCCCGAGTTGCAAGTCCGTAGCTCGAAGCGTTGGCGTATGGCAGCAAAAAAGATATTGCACTGTAGGGAGAGGCCTAAAGTTTAAACGCATATTTTCATACATTTGGGGCCGCTGAGGGGCCAAAATTTAACCTAGGGGTCCCAAAATCGGTCGAGGTCGTCTCTGTGATGGCCCGATGGAGGATCCCGAGTTGCAAGTCCGTAGCTCAAAGCGTTGGCGTATGGCAGCCTAAAAGATATTGCGCTGTAGTCGTAGGCCAAAGGTCAAACAGAAATGTACATACATTTGGGGCCGCTGAGGGCCCAAAATTTAACCTAGGGGTCCCAAAATCGGTCGAGGTCATGTATGTTATGGCCTAAAAGAGGATCCCAAGGCCCAAGTCCGTAGCTCGAAGCGTTGGCGTATGGCAGCAAAAAAGATATTGCACTGTAGGGAGAGGCCTAAAGTTTAAACGCATATTTTCATACATTTGGGGCCGCTGAGGGGCCAAAATTTGACGTAGGGGTCCCAAAATCGGTCGAGGTCATGTATGTTATGGCCTAAAAGAGGATCCCAAGGCCCAAGTCCGTAGCTCGAAGCGTTGGCGTATGGCAGCAAAAAAGATATTGCACTGTAGGGAGAGGCCTAAAGTTTAAACGCATATTTTCATACATTTGGGGCCGCTGAGGGGCCAAAATTTAACCTAGGGGTCCCAAAATCGGTCGAGGTCGTCTCTGTGATGGCCCGATGGAGGATCCCGAGTTGCAAGTCCGTAGCTCAAAGCGTTGGCGTATGGCAGCCTAAAAGATATTGCGCTGTAGTCGTAGGCCAAAGGTCAAACAGAAATGTACATACATTTGGGGCCGCTGAGGGCCCAAAATTTAACCTAGGGGTCCCAAAATCGGTCGAGGTCGTCTCTGTGATGGCCCGATGCAGGATCCTGAGATACAGGTCTGTAGCTCGAAGTGTTGGCGTTTGGCAGCAGTCAACGTGTTGCTGTGTAGGCCTTTTTTAATAGGAGCAACACACACACTTGTGGCCCCTGAGAGTCTAAACCTGCACGTATCCACACGTGCCTGCAGAGTGTTATTAGACCCAACAAATTGATAAAGATAGTGCATGCACAGACCCAAAGGTCATATGGTTTGGGTGTGGCTATCATTTGAATTTGCTCTTTTAGGCAGTAACTCTTCTAACACAGCACAAGACCATGTGTGCGGGGCCCCTGAAGGACCAAACCTGCACGTATCCACACGTGCCTGCAGAGTGTTATTAGACCCAACAAATTGATAAAGATAGTGCATGCACAGACCCAAAGGTCATATGGTTTGGGTGTGGCTATCATTTGAATTTGCTCTTTTAGGCAGTAACTCTTCTAACACAGCACAAGACCATGTGTGCGGGGCCCCTGAAGGACCAAACCTGCACGTATCCACACGTGCCTGCAGAGTGTTATTGTACCCAACGAACTGATAAACATACTCTGAGCACAGACCCCCAGGACATACGGTATGGGTGTGGCTATCATTTGAATTTGCCCTTTTAGGCAGTAACTCTTCTAACACAGCACAAGACCATGTGTGCGGGGCCCCTGAAGGACCAAACCTGCACGTATCCACACGTGCCTGCAGAGTGTTATTGTACCCAACGAACTGATAAACATACTCTGAGCACAGACCCCCAGGACATACGGTATGGGTGTGGCTATCATTTGAATTTGCCCTTTTAGGCAGTAACTCTTCTAACACAGCACAAGACCATGTGTGCGGGGCCCCTGAAGGACCAAACCTGCACGTATCCACACGTGCCTGCAGAGTGTTATTGTACCCAACGAACTGATAAACATACTCTGAGCACAGACCCCCAGGACATACGGTATGGGTGTGGCTATCATTTGAATTTGCCCTTTTAGGCAGTAACTCTTCTAACACAGCACAAGACCATGTGTGCGGGGCCCCTGAAGGACCAAACCTGCACGTATCCACATGTGCCTGCAGAGTGTTATTGTACCCAACGAACTGATAAACATACTCTGAGCACAGACCCCCAGGACATACGGTATGGGTGTGGCTATCATTTGAATTTGCCCTTTTAGGCAGTAACTCTTCTAACACAGCACACGACCATGTGTGCGGGGCCCCTGAAGGACCAAACCTGCACGTATCCACACGTGCCTGCAGAGTGTTATTAGACCCAACAAACTGATAAACATACTCTGAGCACAGACCCCCAGGACATACGGTATGGGTGTGGCTATCATTTGAATTTGCCCTTTTAGGCAGTAACTCTTCTAACACAGCACAAGACCATGTGTGCGGGGCCCCTGAAGGACCAAACCTGCACGTATCCGCACGTGCTTCCAGAGTGTTAATATACCCCACCCACTGAGAAACATACTCCGAGCACAGACCCTTAGGTCATACGCTTTGGGTGTGGCACGTGTTTGGGCCTTCTCCATTCATTTTAATAGGAGCAACACAGACAGACAATTTTGGCCCCTGAGGGTCTTGTACTGCACGCAGCTAAACGTGCTTATATAATATCCTTTTGCCCCACCCCCCGACAAACATTCTGTGAGCACAGCCCCTTAGGTCATACGCTTTGGGTGTGGAACGTGTTTGGGCCTTCTCCATTCACTTTAATAGAAAAACACACGCACGGTGGCCCTTGGGGGTCTTGTACTGCACGTAGCTGCACGTGGTTCTAATATGTTATTTGTGTGCCCTCACACATCCCCCATATGAAATTTCATGACCCTACGTGCTTCAGAAGCCTCACACCAACCATAAACCTAAAAAAAGCACATGTCACATATGCACGCCACCATTTTGTAAATTTCAGACATGTGGTGCCAGTGCGGCCAAAGGGCTGGACGTAGCCGCACGCCGTTATACAAGCTTTATGTGGACACCCCACTGATGAACCAAACCGAAGCACAGACCCCTAGGTCACACGGTTAGGGTGTGGCAAGCCTTTGGCCTTCTCCATTCATTTTAATAGGAGCAACACAGACAGACAATTTTGGCCCCTGAGGGTCTTGTACTGCACGCAGCTAAACGTGCTTATATAATATCCTTTTGCCCCACCCCCCGACAAACATTCTGTGAGCACAGCCCCTTAGGTCATACGCTTTGGGTGTGGAACGTGTTTGGGCCTTCTCCATTCACTTTAATAGAAAAACACACGCACGGTGGCCCTTGGGGGTCTTGTACTGCACGTAGCTGCACGTGCTTCTAATATGTTATTTGTGTGCCCTCACACATCCCCCATATGAAATTTCATGACCCTACGTGCTTCAGAAGCCTCACACCAACCATAAACCTAAAAAAAGCACGTCACATATGCACGCCACCATTTTGTAAATTTCAGACATGTGGTGCCAGTGCGGCCAAAGGGCTGGACGTAGCCGCACGCCGTTATACAAGCTTTATGTGGACACCCCACTGATGAACCAAACCGAAGCACAGACCCCTAGGTCACACGGTTAGGGTGTGGCAAGCCTTTGGCCTTCTCCATTCATTTTAATAGGAGCAACACAGACAGACAATTTTGGCCCCTGAGGGTCTTGTACTGCACGCAGCTAAACGTGCTTATATAATATCCTTTTGCCCCACCCCCCGACAAACATTCTGTGAGCACAGCCCCTTAGGTCATACGCTTTGGGTGTGGAACGTGTTTGGGCCTTCTCCATTCACTTTAATAGAAAAACACACGCACGGTGGCCCTTGGGGGTCTTGTACTGCACGTAGCTGCACGTGCTTCTAATATGTTATTTGTGTGCCCTCACACATCCCCCATATGAAATTTCATGACCCTACGTGCTTCAGAAGCCTCACACCAACCATAAACCTTAAAAAAGCACATGTCACATATGCACGCCACCATTTTGTAAATTTCAGACATGTGGTGCCAGTGCGGCCAAACGGCTGGACGTAGCCGCACGCCGTTATACAAGCTTTATGTGGACACCCCACTGATGAACCAAACCGAAGCACAGACCCCTAGGTCACACGGTTAGGGTGTGGCAAGCCTTTGGCCTTCTCCATTCATTTTAATAGGAGCAACACAGACAGACAATTTTGGCCCCTGAGGGTCTTGTACTGCACGCAGCTAAACGTGCTTATATAATATCCTTTTGCCCCACCCCCCGACAAACATTCTGTGAGCACAGCCCCTTAGGTCATACGCTTTGGGTGTGGAACGTGTTTGGGCCTTCTCCATTCACTTTAATAGAAAAACACACGCACGGTGGCCCTTGGGGGTCTTGTACTGCACGTAGCTGCACGTGCTTCTAATATGTTATTTGTGTGCCCTCACACATCCCCCATATGAAATTTCATGACCCTACGTGCTTCAGAAGCCTCACACCAACCATAAACCTTAAAAAAGCACATGTCACATATGCACGCCACCATTTTGTAAATTTCAGACATGTGGTGCCAGTGCGGCCAAACGGCTGGACGTAGCCGCACGCCGTTATACAAGCTTTATGTGGACACCCCACTGATGAACCAAACCGAAGCACAGACCCCTAGGTCACACGGTTAGGGTGTGGCAAGCCTTTGGCCTTCTCCATTCATTTTAATAGGAGCAACACAGACAGACAATTTTGGCCCCTGAGGGTCTTGTACTGCACGCAGCTAAACGTGCTTATATAATATCCTTTTGCCCCACCCCCCGACAAACATTCTGTGAGCACAGCCCCTTAGGTCATACGCTTTGGGTGTGGAACGTGTTTGGGCCTTCTCCATTCACTTTAATAGAAAAACACACGCACGGTGGCCCTTGGGGGTCTTGTACTGCACGTAGCTGCACGTGCTTCTAATATGTTATTTGTGTGCCCTCACACATCCCCCATATGAAATTTCATGACCCTACGTGCTTCAGAAGCCTCACACCAACCATAAACCTTAAAAAAGCACATGTCACATATGCACGCCACCATTTTGTAAATTTCAGACATGTGGTGCCAGTGCGGCCAAACGGCTGGACGTAGCCGCACGCCGTTATACAAGCTTTATGTGGACACCCCACTGATGAACCAAACCGAAGCACAGACCCCTAGGTCACACGGTTAGGGTGTGGCAAGCCTTTGGCCTTCTCCATTCATTTTAATAGGAGCAACACAGACAGACAATTTTGGCCCCTGAGGGTCTTGTACTGCACGCAGCTAAACGTGCTTATATAATATCCTTTTGCCCCACCCCCCGACAAACATTCTGTGAGCACGGCCCCTTAGGTCATACGCTTTGGGTGTGGAACGTGTTTGGGCCTTCTCCATTCACTTTAATAGAAAAACACACGCACGGTGGCCCTTGGGGGTCTTGTACTGCACGTAGCTGCACGTGCTTCTAATATGTTATTTGTGTGCCCTCACACATCCCCCATATTAAATTTCATGACCCTACGTGCTTCAGAAGCCTCACACCAACCATAAACCTAAAAAAAGCACATGTCACATATGCACGCCACCATTTTGTAAATTTCAGACATGTGGTGCCAGTGCGGCCAAAGGGCTGGACGTAGCCGCACGCCGTTATACAAGCTTTATGTGGACACCCCACTGATGAACCAAACCGAAGCACAGACCCCTAGGTCACACGGTTAGGGTGTGGCAAGCCTTTGGCCTTCTCCATTCATTTTAATAGGAGCAACACAGACAGACAATTTTGGCCCCTGAGGGTCTTGTACTGCACGCAGCTAAACGTGCTTATATAATATCCTTTTGCCCCACCCCCCGACAAACATTCTGTGAGCACGGCCCCTTAGGTCATACGCTTTGGGTGTGGAACGTGTTTGGGCCTTCTCCATTCACTTTAATAGAAAAACACACGCACGGTGGCCCTTGGGGGTCTTGTACTGCACGTAGCTGCACGTGCTTCTAATATGTTATTTGTGTGCCCTCACACATCCCCCATATGAAATTTCATGACCCTACGTGCTTCAGAAGCCTCACACCAACCATAAACCTAAAAAAAGCACATGTCACATATGCACGCCACCATTTTGTAAATTTCAGACATGTGGTGCCAGTGCGGCCAAACGGCTGGACGTAGCCGCACGCCGTTATACAAGCTTTATGTGGACACCCCACTGATGAACCAAACCGAAGCACAGACCCCTAGGTCACACGGTTAGGGTGTGGCAAGCCTTTGGCCTTCTCCATTCATTTTAATAGGAGCAACACAGACAGACAATTTTGGCCCCTGAGGGTCTTGTACTGCACGCAGCTAAACGTGCTTATATAATATCCTTTTGCCCCACCCCCCGACAAACATTCTGTGAGCACGGCCCCTTAGGTCGAAGCGTTGGCGTATAGCAGCCATTAATTTATTGCATTTTATGCGTAAGCCTAATTCTCAAACACAAATGTTCATACATTTGGGGCCGCTGAGGGGCCAAACTTTGATCTAGAGGTCCCAAAATTGATCCAGGCTTTCTCTCTCATGGCCTGATGCAGGATCCAGAGCCACAAGTCTGTAGCTCGAAGCGTTTGGGTTTGGCAGCCATGAATCTATTGCATTTTATGCGTAAGCCTAATTCTCAAACACACATTTTCATACATTTGGGGCCGCTGAGGGGCCAAACTTTGCTCTAGAGGTCCCAAAATTGATCCAGGCTTTCTCTCTCATGGCCTGATGCAGGATCCAGAGCCACAAGTCTGTAGCTCGAAGCGTTTGGGTTTGGCAGCCATTAATCTATTGCATTTTATGCGTAAGCCTAATTCTCAAACACAAATGTTCATACATTTGGGGCCGCTGAGGGGCCAAACTTTGATCTAGAGGTCCCAAAATTGATCCAGGCTTTCTCTCTCATGGCCTGATGCAGGATCCAGAGCCACAAGTCTGTAGCTCGAAGCGTTTGGGTTTGGCAGCCATTAATCTATTGCATTTTATGCGTAAGCCTAATTCTCAAACACACATTTTCATACATTTGGGGCCGCTGAGGGGCCAAACTTTGCTCTAGAGGTCCCAAAATTGATCCAGGCTTTCTCTCTCATGGCCTGATGCAGGATCCAGAGCCACAAGTCTCTAGCTCGAAGCGTTTGGGTTTGGCAGCCATGAATCTATTGCATTTTATGCGTAAGCCTAATTCTCAAACACACATTTTCATACATTTGGGGCCGCTGAGGGGCCAAACTTTGCTCTAGAGGTCCCAAAATTGATCCAGGCTTTCTCTCTCATAGCCTGATGCAGGATCCAGAGCCACAAGTCTGTAGCTCGAAGCGTTTGGGTTTGGCAGCCATTAATCTATTGCATTTTATGCGTAAGCCTAATTCTCAAACACAAATGTTCATACATTTGGGGCCGCTGAGGGGCCAAACTTTGATCTAGAGGTCCCAAAATTGATCCAGGCTTTCTCTCTCATGGCCTGATGCAGGATCCAGAGCCACAAGTCTGTAGCTCGAAGCGTTTGGGTTTGGCAGCCATTAATCTATTGCATTTTATGCGTAAGCCTAATTCTCAAACACAAATGTTCATACATTTGGGGCCGCTGAGGGGCCAAACTTTGATCTAGAGGTCCCAAAATTGATCCAGGCTTTCTCTCTCATGGCCTGATGCAGGATCCAGAGCCACAAGTCTGTAGCTCGAAGCGTTTGGGTTTGGCAGCCATTAATCTATTGCATTTTATGCGTAAGCCTAATTCTCAAACACACATTTTCATACATTTGGGGCCGCTGAGGGGCCAAACTTTGCTCTAGAGGTCCCAAAATTGATCCAGGCTTTCTCTCTCATGACCTGATGCAGGATCCAGAGCCACAAGTCTGTAGCTCGAAGCGTTTGGGTTTGGCAGCCATGAATCTATTGCATTTTATGCGTAAGCCTAATTCTCAAACACACATTTTCATACATTTGGGGCCGCTGAGGGGCCAAACTTTGCTCTAGAGGTCCCAAAATTGATCCAGGCTTTCTCTCTCATGGCCTGATGCAGGATCCAGAGCCACCAGTCTGTAGCTCGAAGCGTTTGGGTTTGGCAGCCATTAATCTATTGCATTTTATGCGTAAGCCTAATTCTCAAACACACATTTTCATACATTTGGGGCCGCTGAGGGGCCAAACTTTGCTCTAGAGGTCCCAAAATTGATCCAGGCTTTCTCTCTCATGGCCTGATGCAGGATCCAGAGCCACAAGTCTGTAGCTCGAAGCGTTTGGGTTTGGCAGCCATTAATCTATTGCATTTTATGCGTAAGCCTAATTCTCAAACACACATTTTCATACATTTGGGGCCGCTGAGGGGCCAAACTTTGCTCTAGAGGTCCCAAAATTGATCCAGGCTTTCTCTCTCATGGCCTGATGCAGGATCCAGAGCCACAAGTCTGTAGCTCGAAGCATTTGGGTTTGGCAGCCATTAATCTATTGCATTTTATGCGTAAGCCTAATTCTCAAACACACATTTTCATACATTTGGGGCCGCTGAGGGGCCAAACTTTGCTCTAGAGGTCCCAAAATTGATCCAGGCTTTCTCTCTCATGGCCTGATGCAGGATCCAGAGCCACAAGTCTGTAGCTCGAAGCGTTTGGGTTTGGCAGCCATTAATCTATTGCATTTTATGCATAAGCCTAATTCTCAAACACACATTTTCATACATTTGGGGCTGCTGAGGGGCCAAAATTTGACGTAGAGGTCCCAAAATCGGTCGAGGTCGTCTCTGTGATGGCCCGATGGATCATCCCGAGTTGCAAGTCCGTAGCTCGAAGCGTTGGCGTATGGCAGCCATTAATCTATTGCGCTGCAGTCGTAGGCCTAATGTATTTGAATGGCATCCCAATTCCAATTTATTTGACACAGGGAAATAGATTAGAAGTGGGACATCATTCAAATAGATTGGAAATGGGATTGGTAAGTACACAACATCCCAATTCCAATCTATTTGAATGGCATCCCAATTCCAATTTATTTCCACCTGTCAAATAGATTGGAATTGGGATGCTGTTTTTTCAGCCAAATTATGACATTGTGCAAACTTCACCACATTCACACAGTGAGTCAGTGGGACTCATACATGTGTGTGTGAGTGTGTATGAGTGTGTGTGAGTGAGTGTGTATGTGTGTGTGTGTATTGGAAAATGGATGGTAATCATGACTCATCCCAATTCCAATCTATTTGACACAAGAAAATAGATTGGAAGTGGGATCCCATTCAAATAGATTGGAAGTGGGACGTTGTGTACTTACCGATCCCAATTCCAATCTATTTGAATGGCATCCCAATTCCAATTTATTTCCACCTGTCAAATAGATTGGAATTGGGATGCTGTTTTTTCAGCCAAATTATGACATTGTGCAAACTTCACCACATTCACACAGTGAGTCAGTGGGACTCAGACATGTGTGTGTGAGTGTGTATGAGTGTGTGTGAGTGAGTGTGTATGTGTGTGTGTGTATTGGAAAATGGATGGTAATCATGACTCATCCCAATTCCAATCTATTTGACACAAGAAAATAGATTGGAAGTGGGATCCCATTCAAATAGATTGGAAGTGGGACGTTGTGTACTTACCGATCCCAATTCCAATCTATTTGAATGGCATCCCAATTCCAATTTATTTCCACCTGTCAAATAGATTGGAATTGGGATGCTGTTTTTTCAGCCAAATTATGACATTGTGCAAACTTCACCACATTCACACAGTGAGTCAGTGGGACTCAGACATGTGTGTGTGAGTGTGTATGAGTGTGTGTGAGTGAGTGTGTATGTGTGTGTGTGTATTGGAAAATGGATGGTAATCATGACTCATCCCAATTCCAATCTATTTGACACATGAAAATAGATTGGAAGTGGGATCCCATTCAAATAGATTGGAAGTGGGACTGGTAATTACACAACATCCCAATTCCAATCTATTTGAATGGCATCCCAATTCCAATTTATTTCCACCTGTCAAATAGATTGGAATTGGGATGCTGTTTTTTCAGCCAAATTATGACATTGTGCAAACTTCACCACATTCACACAGTGAGTCAGTGGGACTCAGACATGTGTGTGTGAGTGTGTATGAGTGTGTGTGAGTGAGTGTGTATGTGTGTGTGTGTATTGGAAAATGGATGGTAATCATGACTCATCCCAATTCCAATCTATTTGACACAAGAAAATAGATTGGAAGTGGGATCCCATTCAAATAGATTGGAAGTGGGACGTTGTGTACTTACCGATCCCAATTCCAATCTATTTTAATGGCATCCCAATTCCAATTTATTTCCACCTGTCAAATAGATTGGAATTGGGATGCTGTTTTTTCAGCCAAATTATGACTTTATGCAAACTTCACCACATTCACACAGTGAGTCAGTGGGACTCAGACATGTGTGTTTGTGTGTGTATGAGTGTGTGTGTGTGTGTTAGTGAGTGTGTATGTGTGTGTGAGTGAGTGTATTGGAAAAGGGATGGTAATCATGAATCATCCCAATTCCAATCTATTTGACACAGGGAAATAGATTGGAAGTGGGACATCATTCAAATAGATTGGAAGTGGGACGTTGTGTACTTACCGATCCCAATTCCAATCTATTTGAATGGCATCCCAATTCCAATTTATTTCCACCTGTCAAATAGATTGGAATTGGGATGTTGTTTTTTCAGCCAAATTATGACTTTATGCAAACTTCACCACATTCACACAGTGAGTCAGTGGGACTCAGACATGTGTGTTTGTGTGTGTATGAGTGTGTGTGTGTGTTAGTGAGTGTGTATGTGTGTGTGAGTGTGTGTATTGGAAAAGGGATGGTAATCATGACTCATCCCAATTCCAATCTATTTGACACAGGAAAATAGATTGGAAGTGGGACCCCATTCAAATAGATTGGAAGTGGGATTGGTAAGTACACAACATCCCAATTCCAATCTATTTGAATGGGATCCCACTTCCAATTTATTTCAATGTGTCAAATAGATTGGAATTGGGATGCAATAAAAAAAACAGTATAAGTTAATTTACAAAACACTTATTTTAAGCTTAGAAAACCATTTATCCATACTCCCCATGTCTGCCTGATGCAAACTGAGTGGTCAGAGTTTTGAGATTCCACTGTCCAATACCCCACTATTTTGATGACTTGAATAGATTGGAAGTGGGATCGCCAGATCTCAGCCTTAGAATGACATAGCTTGAAAATTTCAATGCTCAGCACTAAGTTTAGGTGTGCCTGACTCACTGTGTGAGTTTGGAGAAGATTGCAGAAAGTCAAAATTTTGGCTCAAAAAAACCCTAAGGGGTACCCCTGTGAGTTTTTTTGAGCCAAAATTTTGACTTTCTGCAAACTTCACTAAACTCACACAGTGAGTTAGGAGGACTCAAACTTAGAGAGGAGTGGTAAAAGAATCGTGCTATCATGTTCCAAAGCTGAGATCTGGAGATCCCACTTCCAATTTATTCAAGTCATCAAAATAGCAGGGTTTTGGACACCACAGTCTGCCAACTCTGAACACTCAGCTTGCATAAACCAGACATGGGGAACATGGATAAATGGTTTTTGAAGTGTTTTAGTGATAAGAAAAAAAAACTTAGAAATCAATGTATTTGAATGGCATCCCAATTCCAATTTATTTGACTGATGGAAATAAATTGGAATTGGGATCCCATTCAAATAGATTGGAAGTGGGATCGGTAAGTACGCAACGTCCCACTTCCAATCTATTTGATTGGGGTCCCATTCAAATAGATTGGAATTGGGATCGGTAAGTACGCAACGTCCCACTTCCAATCTATTTGAATGGGGTCCCATTGAAATAGATTGGAAGTGGGATCGGTAAGTACGCAACGTCCCACTTCCAATCTATTTGAATGGGCTCCCATTGAAATAGATTGGAATTGGGATCGGTAAGTACGCAACGTCCCACTTCCAATCTATTTGAATGGGCTCCCATTGAAATAGATTGGAATTGGGATCGGTAAGTACGCAACGTCCCACTTCCAATCTATTTGAATGGGCTCCCATTGAAATAGATTGGAATTGGGATCGGTAAGTACGCAACGTCCCACTTCCAATCTATTTGAATGGGCTCCCATTGAAATAGATTGGAAGTGGGATCGGTAAGTACGCAACGTCCCACTTCCAATCTATTTGAATGGGGTCCCATTGAAATAGATTGGAAGTGGGATCGGTAAGTACGCAACGTCCCACTTCCAATCTATTTGAATGGGCTCCCATTGAAATAGATTGGAATTGGGATCGGTAAGTACGCAACGTCCCACTTCCAATCTATTTGAATGGGCTCCCATTGAAATAGATTGGAAGTGGGATCGGTAAGTACGCAACGTCCCACTTCCAATCTATTTGAATGGGCTCCCATTGAAATAGATTGGAATTGGGATCGGTAAGTACGCAACGTCCCACTTCCAATCTATTTGAATGGGCTCCCATTGAAATAGATTGGAAGTGGGATCGGTAAGTACGCAACGTCCCACTTCCAATCTATTTGAATGGGCTCCCATTGAAATAGATTGGAATTGGGATCGGTAAGTACGCAACGTCCCACTTCCAATCTATTTGAATGGGCTCCCATTCAAATAGATTGGAAGTGGGATCAGTAAGTACACAACGTCCCACTTCCAATCTATTTCAATAGGACCCCATTCAAATAGATTGGAATTGGGATCGGTAAGTACGCAACGTCCCACTTCCAATCTATTTGAATAGGACCCCATTCAAATAGATTGGAATTGGGATCGGTAAGTACGCAACGTCCCACTTCCAATCTATTTGAATAGGACCCCATTCAAATAGATTGGAATTGGGATCGGTAAGTACGCAACGTCCCACTTCCAATCTATTTGAATGGGCTCCCATTGAAATAGATTGGAAGTGGGATCGGTAAGTACGCAACGTCCCACTTCCAATCTATTTGAATGGGCTCCCATTGAAATAGATTGGAATTGGGATCGGTAAGTACGCAACGTCCCACTTCCAATCTATTTGAATGGGGTCCCATTGAAATAGATTGGAATTGGGATCGGTAAGTACGCAACGTCCCACTTCCAATCTATTTGAATGGGGTCCCATTGAAATAGATTGGATGTGGGATCGGTAAGTACGCAACGTCCCACTTCCAATCTATTTGAATGGGCTCCCATTGAAATAGATTGGAAGTGGGATCGGTAAGTACGCAACGTCCCACTTCCAATCTATTTGAATGGGGTCCCATTGAAATAGATTGGAATTGGGATCGGTAAGTACGCAACGTCCCACTTCCAATCTATTTGAATAGGCTCCCATTGAAATAGATTGGAATTGGGATTGGTAAGTACGCAACGTCCCACTTCCAATCTATTTGAATAGGACCCCATTGAAATAGATTGGAATTGGGATCGGTAAGTACGCAACGTCCCACTTCCAATCTATTTGAATAGGACCCCATTGAAATAGATTGGAATTGGGATCGGTAAGTACTCAACGTCCCACTTCCAATCTATTTGAATGGGGTCCCATTGAAATAGATTGGAATTGGGATCGGTAAGTACGCAACGTCCCACTTCCAATCTATTTCAATGGGCTCCCATTGAAATAGATTGGAATTGGGATTGGTAAGTACGCAACGTCCCACTTCCAATCTATTTGAATAGGACCCCATTGAAATAGATTGGAATTGGGATCGGTAAGTACGCAACGTCCCACTTCCAATCTATTTGAATGGGGTCCCATTGAAATAGATTGGAATTGGGATCGGTAAGTACGCAACGTCCCACTTCCAATCTATTTGAATGGGCTCCCATTGAAATAGATTGGAATTGGGATCGGTAAGTACGCAACGTCCCACTTCCAATCTATTTGAATAGGACCCCATTGAAATAGATTGGAATTGGGATCGGTAAGTACGCAACGTCCCACTTCCAATCTATTTGAATAGGACCCCATTGAAATAGATTGGAATTGGGATCGGTAAGTACGCAACGTCCCACTTCCAATCTATTTGAATAGGACCCCATTGAAATAGATTGGAATTGGGATCGGTAAGTACGCAACGTCCCACTTCCAATCTATTTGAATGGGCTCCCATTGAAATAGATTGGAATTGGGATCGGTAAGTACGCAACGTCCCACTTCCAATCTATTTGAATGGGGTCCCATTGAAATAGATTGGAATTGGGATCGGTAAGTACGCAACGTCCCACTTCCAATCTATTTGAATGGGCTCCCATTGAAATAGATTGGAATTGGGATCGGTAAGTACGCAACGTCCCACTTCCAATCTATTTGAATAGGACCCCATTGAAATAGATTGGAATTGGGATCGGTAAGTACGCAACGTCCCACTTCCAATCTATTTGAATAGGACCCCATTGAAATAGATTGGAATTGGGATCGGTAAGTACGCAACGTCCCACTTCCAATCTATTTGAATAGGACCCCATTGAAATAGATTGGAATTGGGATCGGTAAGTACGCAACGTCCCACTTCCAATCTATTTGAATGGGATCCCACTTCCAATTTATTTCAATGTGTCAAATAGATTGGAATTGGGATGCAATAAAAAAACAGTATAAGTTAATTTACAAAACACTTATTTTAAGCTTAGAAAACCATTTATCCATACTCCCCATGCCTGTCTGATGCAAACTGAGTGGTCACAGTTTTGAAATTCCACTGTCCAATACCCCACTATTTTGATGACTTGAATAAATTGGAAGTGGGATCTCTATATCTCAGCTTCAGAATGACATAGCTTGAAAATTTCAATGCTCAGCACTAAGTTTAGGTGTGCCTGACTCACTGTGTGAGTTTGGAGAAGATTGCAGAAAGTCAAAATTTTGGCTCAAAAAAACTCTAAGGGGTACCCCTGTGAGTTTTTTTGAGGCAAAATTTTGACTTTCTGCAAACTTCACCAAACTCACACAGTGAGTTAGGAGGACTCAAACTTAGAGAGGAGTGGTAAAAGAATCGTGCTATCATGTTCCAAAGCTGAGATCTGGAGATCCCACTTCCAATTTATTCAAGTCATCAAAATAGTGGGGTATTGGACAGTGAAATTTCAAAACTCTGACCACTCAGCTTGCATAAACCAGACATGGGGAACATGAATAAATGGTTTTTGAAGTGTTTTAGTCATTTATTTAAATTAAAATACTTTAAGTCAATGTATTTGAATGGCATCCCAATTCCAATCTATTTGACACATGGAAATAGATTGGAAGTGGGACGTGATAGAGTTTGGGTTTGTGGTGTGAAAATTCCGCTTGGCTTTCGGACCCGTGCTTACAGTATGTTGTTCCAAAGCCCTCCCAGACATCCCCTATGAAATTTCATGACCCTACGACCTCGGGAAAGTCACTTCCTGTTCCACTTCCTGGTTCGTTTTTCGACTTCCCGACCACCTACGGACACGAGCTTTTAATATGTTGTTTGTGCTATCTAACGGAACTCCCCTGCAAAGTTTCGAGCCGATTGGCCCATGGGAACTACAACTTCCGGCCACGCCCACTTTTGGGGGCGGGGCTTAAATATGTTGTTTTAGGGGCCCCACACTACTCCCCCATCAAGTCTCGAGCCGATCGGACCATAAAACACCTACTTCCGGCCACGCCCACTTTTGGGGGCGGGGCTTCAATATGTTGTTTAGGGGGTCCCACACTACCCCCCCACCAAGTTTCAAGCCAATCGGCCCATGGGAACACCTACTTCCTGTCTACTTCCGGCCACGCCCACTTTTGGGGGGCGGGGCTTCAATATGTTGTTTTAGGGATCCCACACTACCCACCTATCAAGTTTCAAGCCGATCGGACCATGGGAACACCTACTTCCGGCCACGCCCACTTTTGGGGGCGGGGCTTAAATATGTTGTTTAGGGGGTCCCACACTACCCCCCTATCAAGTTTCAAGCCAATCGGACCATGGGAACACCTACTTCCTGTCTACTTCCGGCCACGCCCACTTTTGGGGGGCGGGGCTTCAATATGTTGTTTTAGGGGTCCCACACTACCCACCTATCAAGTTTCAAGCCGATCGGCCAATGGGAACACCTACTTCCGGCCACGCCCACTTTTGGGGGCGGGGCTTAAATATGTTGTTTAGGGGGTCCCACACTACCCCCCTATCAAGTTTCAAGCCAATCGGACCATGGGAACACCTACTTCCTGTCTACTTCCGGCCACGCCCACTTTTGGGGGGCGGGGCTTCAATATGTTGTTTTAGGGGTCCCACACTACCCACCTATCAAGTTTCAAGCCGATCGGCCAATGGGAACACCTACTTCCGGCCACGCCCACTTTTGGGGGCGGGGCTTCAATATGTTGTTTGAGGGGTCCCACACTACCCCCCCACCAAGTTTCGGACCCCTACGACATTCGGTTCTCTTCCTGTGCTCCTACCCATAATTCCTGAACTTGTACACGCCCACCTGGGTGGGTAGTGGCCAAACATCCCATTTGCAATCTATTTGAATAGGCATCCCATAATAGTGGAAATAGATTGGAAGTGGGATCGGTAATCACAAAACATCCCAATAGCAATCTATTTGAATAGGCATCCCATAATACTAGAAATAGATTGGAAGTGGGATAGGTAATCACAAAACATCCCAATAGCAATCTATTTGAATAGGCAT
Source organism: Brachyhypopomus gauderio (assembly GCF_052324685.1). NCBI lineage: Eukaryota > Metazoa > Chordata > Actinopteri > Gymnotiformes > Hypopomidae > Brachyhypopomus > Brachyhypopomus gauderio. Next base: position 267,035 of record NW_027506992.1, read on the forward strand.
CCCATAATAGTGGAAATAGATTGGAAGTGGGATCGGTAATCACAAAACATCCCAATTGCAATCTATTTGAATAGGCATCCCATAATAGCTGAAATAGATTGGAAGTGGGATAGGTAATCACAAAACATCCCAATTGCAATCTATTTGAATAGGCATCCCATAATAGCTGAAATAGATTGGAAGTGGGATAGGTAATCACAAAACATCCCAATTGCAATCTATTTGAATAGGCATCCCATAATAATGGAAATAAATTGGAAGTGGGATAGGTAATCACAAAACATCCCAATTGCAATCTATTTGAATAGGCATCCCATAATAGTGGAAATAGATTGGAAGTGGGATCGGTAATCACAAAACATCCCAATTGCAATCTATTTGAATAGGCATCCCATAATAGCTGAAATAGATTGGAAGTGGGATAGGTAATCACAAAACATCCCAATTGCAATCTATTTGAATAGGCATCCCATAATAGTGGAAATAGATTGGAAGTGGGATCGGTAATCACAAAACATCCCAATTGCAATCTATTTGAATAGGCATCCCATAATAGCTGAAATAGATTGGAAGTGGGATAGGTAATCACAAAACATCCCAATTGCAATCTATTTGAATAGGCATCCCATAATAGCTGAAATAGATTGGAAGTGGGATAGGTAATCACAAAACATCCCAATAGCAATCTATTTGAATAGGCATCCCATAATAGCTGAAATAGATTGGAAGTGGGATAGGTAATCACAAAACATCCCAATTGCAATCTATTTGAATAGGCATCCCATAATAGTGGAAATAGATTGGAAGTGGGATCGGTAATCACAAAACATCCCAATTGCAATCTATTTGAATAGGCATCCCATAATAGCTGAAATAGATTGGAAGTGGGATAGGTAATCACAAAACATCCCAATTGCAATCTATTTGAATAGGCATCCCATAATAGCTGAAATAGATTGGAAGTGGGATAGGTAATCACAAAACATCCCAATAGCAATCTATTTGAATAGGCATCCCATAATAGCTGAAATAGATTGGAAGTGGGATTGGTAATCACAAAACATCCCAATTGCAATCTATTTGAATAGGCATCCCATAATAGCTGAAATAGATTGGAAGTGGGATAGGTAATCACAAAACATCCCAATTGCAATCTATTTGAATAGGCATCCCATAATAGCTGAAATAGATTGGAAGTGGGATAGGTAATCACAAAACATCCCAATAGCAATCTATTTGAATAGGCATCCCATAATAGCTGAAATAGATTGGAAGTGGGATAGGTAATCACAAAACATCCCAATTGCAATCTATTTGAATAGGCATCCCATAATAATGGAAATAGATTGGAAGTGGGATTGGTAATCACAAAACATCCCACTTGCAATCTATTTGAATAGGCATCCCATAATAATGGAAATAGATTGGAAGTGGGATTGGTAATCACAAAACATCCCAATAGCAATCTATTTGAATAGGCATCCCATAATAATGGAAATAGATTGGAAGTGGGATTGGTAATCACAAAACATCCCACTTGCAATCTATTTGAATAGGCATCCCATAATAATGGAAATAGATTGGAAGTGGGATCGGTAATCACAAAACATCCCAATAGCAATCTATTTGAATAGGCATCCCATAATAATGGAAATAGATTGGAAGTGGGATTGGTAATCACAAAACATCCCACTTGCAATCTATTTGAATAGGCATCCCATAATAATGGGAATAGATTGGAAGTGGGATCGGTAATCACAAAACATCCCAATAGCAATCTATTTGAATAGACATCCCATAATAATGGGAATAGATTGGAAGTGGGATTGGTAATCACAAAACATCCCACTTGCAATCTATTTGAATAGGCATCCCATAATAATGGAAATAGATTGGAAGTGGGATCGGTAATCACAAAACATCCCAATAGCAATCTATTTGAATAGGCATCCCATAATAGCTGAAATAGATTGGAAGTGGGATTGGTAATCACAAAACATCCCAATAGCAATCTATTTGAATAGGCATCCCATAATAATGGAAATAGATTGGAAGTGGGATTGGTAATCACAAAACATCCCACTTGCAATCTATTTGAATAGGCATCCCATAATAATGGAAATAGATTGGAAGTGGGACTGGTAATCACAAAACATCCCAATAGCAATCTATTTGAATAGGCATCCCATAATAGCTGAAATAGATTGGAAGTGGGATCGGTAATCACAAAACATCCCAATAGCAATCTATTTGAATAGGCATCCCATAATAGCTGAAATAGATTGGAAGTGGGATCGGTAATCACAAAACATCCCACTTGCAATCTAATTGAACGGGCATCCCATAATAATCTACATAATAGAATAGATTGGAAGTGGGCTTTTTGTTACTTACCAATCCCACTTCCAATTTACTTGGATGTGCTCCACTCTGTGGCCAAACTGCGTATCGCGCGAAAAATGCCCGTTTTTCAATAATTCATTGCCCGCCTCGTGGGGGGGCTAGACGCTCCGCGACACTTTGACACGCGTCGGGGCGTCCCCAGGATGTGCCCTGACCCATCGGACCGGCTGGCAAAAATCCCGGGACTTCTGCGCGCAGTGTCCGGCAGAAGCAGTTTAGTAGATTGGAAGTGGGATGCGAAAGCGCTAACTAGAGGAAGTAAAAGTCGTAACAAGGTTTCCGTAGGTGAACCTGCGGAAGGATCATTAACGGGTAGCGCCGCCCGGCGCGCCTCCTCCCAGCCTCTGTGCGTCTCCTCGGGCCTCTGGGGAAAGGGTTGTGCGCTTCGGTACCGGACTGGAGATCATCATATGTTTAACGCCTGAACAGCGATGGCGCAAGCTGGTCTGTTCTCTCCAAACAGCCCCCCATCTCGAGCGCACCTCCTCGGTACTCTCTGGCTCGTGCGAAGCGCTAAAAAACACGGTTACGGCCGGTTTCCACACGCACAATGGCGTGAGTCT
>NW_027506992.1:275000-280000 GCF_052324685.1 Brachyhypopomus gauderio
TAGCGCTGTCCGCTGGTTCGCGGTGGGGCTCTTTCTGGGGCGCGGGGCGATATCTGGTCTGCTCCTAGACGCGGGTCGGGTCACGACTGGGCCACGTCGGTCAACCAGGGGCAGGGACGGGTTGTCAGGTCCCGGGCCTGTGGCGAGTCTCGGGTGGTGGGTAGGCCCCTGACTGGTTCGCCAGTCATGCCCGCCATTGCCATGTACGACCGAGTGTCTTTAAACAGGTCCGGGCCGGGGTGGCGGGGGATCGCAGTGATGCGGTCAACCGACACCCGGTCCTGCGGCGAGCCTTGGGTGGTGGGTAGGCCCCTGACTGGTCCGCCAGTCATGCCCGCCCAATGCCACTGTCGGTTGAGGTCTCTTAAGCAGGCCCGGGCCGGGGGCCGCAGAAATGCGGTCGCCCGTTCCCCGGGCCTGTGGCGAGCCTCGGGTGGTGGGTAGGCCCCTGACTGGTTCGCCAGTCATGCCCGCCCAGCACCGCTGACAACCAAGTGTCTTTACGTAGGACCGAACCGGAGGATCACAGGAGATGCGGTCCACCGTCTATGCACCTGCACACTGCCGGCTCGGACACATAGTCGAGACTTCACGGTCTCATCACAGGCCCGTGTAACCATGGGTTCTAGGTGGCGGTTACATAGTCCTGCCCTGGCCAAGTTATATGGTCAGGGCTCATCTGCGGCAGGCCCTCCTGCACAGCAGAGTCTGAGTCGGTGCACATATTACACCTAGGGTTGCACAACATTGCACACACCTCATATACTGACACATGTGGAGGAACATTCAGGTCAATCAGGACCCTTACGACTTACGTTAATGATAGGACTAGTTTACCCAGTGGGCGATTCCGGTCGCCCACAACCCGCCTGGCCACCTCGGGGTGGTGTGCCAGGGGCTGAACGAGGGATCGTGTGGCCGGTCTCTTCGATCTCTCCTGGTGGTGGCCAGGCGGTCCATGCCTTCTTAGGTTGGTATGGCCGTAAGTGCCACATAGGTTGGGTTCAGATGCGAGAGAAAGAATGAGCCGATCAAGCGATTCCATCCCTGCTTCCAGTGCTCAAGTCGCGGCGTGTGAGGGTGCAAGACCCCGCGCCGTGGCAGAGAACGTACGGGAGAAGGAGAAGGGAGTTACTCACGAGGTGACTCACGGGCCGCCTGCCTCGGCAGGACAGGCAACTCACGCTGGGGGGAGGCGCCGACCCGATTCTCCGTCCCTGAGAGGGGTTCAGGGTGGAGTGGTTGCTTCCTCTTCGGCACCTGTTCTTCCCCAAAGGTTGTCGCTCGGTGCAGCTCAGAGTCCAAGAAGGCAAGAATTGGCTCCCCCTCAGCCTGACGACCCCACCATGGTCGTTCAGGCTAGCGAGTCGACTACGGACCCGACTCAGGTGTTCATATCGATTCCCGACAGGAACATCATTTGTCAGCTCTGTGGCGTACAGACGGGCACGATGAGGTGGGCAGCGAAGCACTACGCTGTCCGCCACAGTAAAGTGTCCGTGATGTACCGGTGCGGTGGCTGCGGAAAGGCCTCCAGTAATGGTCACTCAATTGCCTGCCACGCCGGGAAGTGCTCCGGTGCAGGAGGGAGCGGTGGCGCTCAACCCGACCATGCAGGGGAGCCTAGTACGCACCATCGTATGGCCCATAGAGAGGCAAACTCTGAGGAGAGGCAAGGCCGGGGGGCTCTCCCAGAAAGGAGGGGAGTCAAGAGACGCTGGACGGAGGATGAGGTCCTGGCTTTGCGGCAACTGGAGGATAGGTACAGAGGGGAGGCCAGGATCAGCAGGCTGATTGCCGATCAGCTTGAGGATCGGTCGGAAGAACAGGTGAGGCAGAAGCTCAGGGCCATGCGTAGTAGAATGGACTTAGGGGCTGAGGGTCCTCGGGATGAGCCGGTGGCCAACCCCTTCACATGCTCCGTGGTGGGTGCTCCGGTGGAGGGGCTCCGAGAGCAATTTCGGGGTCTTGCTGCTGGGATGGTAGCTGCGGAGAGTGAGGGTGGGGACGAGCATACCTCAGCCCTAGCTGCCTGGTTGGAGGAGGCAAACGATTGGCCCTTGAGAGTGGAAACGGCGGCCCAGTCTGTACTTTCTGAGCTGACGGGATTGGTGGGGAGGGACCGGAGGAGGCATCCGGGTGGAACAGGTGTCAGGAGGATGAATGGGCTCTCTGGCTCCAGGACGAGACGGTACAGGAAATGGGTGGAAAAGCAGAGGCGCCAGAGGCTCTTCATCAAGGACCCGGCCCGTCTTGCGGCAGAGGTGCTGGATGGCTCCGGGCACAGGGTGTGCCCAATTCCCATTGAGGAGATTGAGAGTACCTTTCGATCCAAGTGGGAATCTGTGGGCATCTTTAACGGGCTGGGTCATTTTACGAGGGCGCGGGATGCCGACAATGGTCTCTTCGGTTCGTCCCTGTCTGCTCGGGAAGTGACGGATAACCTCCGGCAGGTGGCGAACGATACCGCTCCGGGCCCAGATGGTATCGGTAAGCAGTTCTTGCTTCAATGGGACCCGGAGGGTGGAACGCTGACGCGTATGTTCAATGTGTGGTGGTTCACGGGAGTCGTTCCAAAGTGCTTCAAGCGATGTCGCACGGTACTAATACCTAAGTCAGTGGACATGACGGCTATGGAGATTGGGAACTGGAGACCCATCACCATAGGTTCACTGGTCTTACGGCTCTTCTCTAGGGTGGTGCATGGCAGGCTCTCACAGGCCTGTCGTGTCCACGTTAGACAAAGGGGCTTCGTGTCAGCCCCAGGGTGCTCGGAGAATCTGGAGGTGCTGCAAGGCCTCATCCGGCACTGCAAAGAAGAGCGCAGCCCTCTTGCGGTAGTATTCGTGGACATCGCCAAGGCATTCGACTCCGTCTCTCACGAGCACCTATGGCATGTGCTAAGGGAGAGAGGGGTGGACACCCACATAGTGGGGATGCTCCAGCATTCCTACGAGGACTGCGTGTCGAGGATTGAGGTCGGAGGACAGTCCACCTCCGACATAGCTCTGCGGGTAGGGGTGAAGCAGGGTGACTCCTTGTCGCCCCTGCTCTTCAACCTCGCACTGGATCCCCTCATCCAGGCCCTTGAAACCCATGGACAAGGCTTCTCGGTTGGACACTCATCCGTCGCTACGCTTGCGTTCGCGGATGATTTGGTCTTGGTAAGTGGTTCGTGGCGAGGGATGGCCGGTAATCTGAAAATCCTGGAAGAGTTTTGCAATCTTAGTGGGCTTCGGGTCCAGCCCGCTAAGTGTCACGGTTTTCTGCTCACGCACTCGGGTAAAGTGCATAAGGTAAATGCCTGCCCTCCATGGAACATCGCAGGTGGTGCCCTGCACATGGTTACTGAGGAAGAAACAGTGCGTTACCTCGGGGTTCAGGTCGCCCCTTGGTTTGGAGTGGTTAAGCCGGACATCACGATCAAGATTGCAGAGTGGGTTAGAAAGATCGACCGCGCCAATCTCAAGCCGACCCAGAGGGTGACTCTCTTGGTCAGACACGCGTTGCCCCGTGTAACGTACGTGGCGGACCACTGTGCCTTGACTGTCAAGGCCCTGAAGGCTGCGGATGGGATCATACGTAAGGCGGTGAAGAAGTGGCTGCATCTGCCTCCGTCTGCGTGCGATGGACTGCTCTATGCACGTAACCGGGATGGTGGCCTGGGGGTGCCTAGACTGTCCAAGCAGATCCCTTCCATCCAAGCTAGGAGACTCTTCCGCCTAGCGGGTTCGAACGATCCCCTCACCAGGGCGCTGATGAGCACAGACAAGGCTTATTCAAAGTTCACAAACGTATGGAGGAGGGCTGGCGGTGATCCCGGAAACCCCCCTCACTTCGCTGTGGGGGGGGCGGCGGCAGATACTGCAGCCGCCAGCCTGCTGACTCCAACGTGCCCGATTCCGTGTGATTGGAGGCGGGAGGAATTCCTAAGGTGGGCGGACCTAAAAACTCAAGGCATGGGTGTGTGGGCGTTCGGTGGCTGTCGTGTCAGCAATGCCTGGCTAGCCGACCCTTCGGGGTTTTCTCAGCGCCAGTTCATTGCAGCGCTCCAGCTCCGGGCAAACGTATATCCCACTGCGGAGTTCCACTGTAGGGGCAAGGACAAGACAGTTGCTCTTTGCCGGTACTGCTCACAAGGGTTGGAATCCTGCTCTCACATCCTGAGTGTCTGCCCGTCCACTCGGTCAGCACGGATTCTGCGACACCACAAGCTGTGCAGTCTGGTTGCCACCGAGGCTGAGGGCCAAGGTTGGGAAGTTCGGAGAGAATGGTCGCTTGAGGCACCTGATGGGACGCTCATGCGACCAGACCTGGTTATTTACCGGGGGAGCCAGGCCTTGGTGGTGGATGTGACAGTCCGTTTTGAGTACTCGGAGCGCTATTTACTTAGGGCTGCGCAGGAAAAGAAGGACAAGTACAGTTGTTTGACGAATACGATAGCCAGTGCTTTATCGGTGCAAAGTGAAGATGTGGAAGTGTTCGGCTTCCCAGTGGGTGCCAGAGGTCTGTGGCCTTCCTGCAATAATGAGGTGCTAACGGTTCTTGGGCTCTCCTCCGCCCGGAGGATCGCCTTTGCCAAGCTTGTAAGTCGGAGGGCCTTGTTGTACTCCTTGGATCTACTCAGGACCTTCCGGCGAGCAGCGAGGCGGGTAGGCCCTCCCGAGCATCTTGGGCAGGAGGCCCCGTCCACCGGAGTGGTGGATGAGGACCAAAGGTAAAAGACAGGGCAGTAGCCCGTCCCCTTCGGGGGGCCTTGACTGTTCAGCGGGAGCTGGCGGCCGGAACTGGTTACGGCTGGTCCGGCTAAAAGCTTGGAGCGGCCGTGAAGTCAGTCAGGAAATCGGTATCGGAGGGAGGTAGTTCCGCTCTCAGCCTCCCCGGCTAAGGTCCCATGCTACCGCAGGCGGTGAACCGGCCAGTGACCCGCCCGGGTCTCGCCCGCTGGACACCGGAGGCGACTGCGGGTTGTGTGGGAGGTCCCGCCCTGGCCGGGGGAG
>NW_027506992.1:285000-297500 GCF_052324685.1 Brachyhypopomus gauderio
ATGTCTAAAAATAAGCCTACAGTGTGTAGCGGGGTCAAAGAACACTTTGGTCAGCATGAATTAATGAATGAAATGCCTACTATGGATGTCTAAAATACTTTTCATTTAAAAGACAAAGTCCCATAATCAATCAACCAGGCCTATAAGCCTACAGTGTGTAGCGGGGTCAAAGAACACTTTGGTCGGCATGAATTAATGAATGAAATGCCTCCTTTGGAAGTCCAAAATAATGTTAAAAATAATTTCCAAGTGCCATAATTATCCACAGGTTGGCTCTTCCAGTCCTATAAGCCTGCTTTGTGTGGCCAGGCAAAGGATCAGATAGCTTGGGGCCAGATTTAAACAGAAAAGGCAGTTTGTGGAGCAAAGACATAATTTTGAATGGGGAGAAAAAAGGAAAACGGTGGAGTAATGCTGCCATCTTTTGGGTAAAAAATGTCGGTGCGCCTATAATTTAAAAGTGGGTTTTCTGGATGTTTTAAAAGACCCAGGGCTATCATCCTGCTGTGTGTAGCGGGCTCAGAGTTCACTTTGGTCGGCATGAATTAATGAATGAAATGCCTCCTCTGGATGTCTGAAATAATTTTCATTTAAATGACAAAGTCCCACTTTTAATCAACCTGGCCTATAAGCCTACATTGTGTAGCGGGCTCAGAGTTCACTTTGGTCGGCATGAATTAATGAATGAAATGCCTCCTCTGGATGTCTAAAATAGTTTTCATTTAAAAGACAAAGTCCCACTTTTAATCAACCAGGCCTATAAGCCTACAGTGTGTAGCGGGGTCAAAGAACACTTTGGTCAGCATGAATTAATGAATTAAATGCCTCCTCTGGATGTCTAAAATAATTTTCATTTAAAAGACAAAGTCCCATAATCAATCAACCAGGCCTATAAGCCTACATTGTGTAGCGGGCTCAGAGTTCACTTTGGTCGGCATGAATTAATGAATGAAATGCCTCCTCTGGATGTCAAAAATAATTTTCATTTAAATGACAAAGTCCCACTTTTAATCAACCAGGCCTATAAGCCTGCTTTGTGTGGCCGGGCAAAGGATCAGATAGCTTGGGGACAGATTTAAACAGAAAAGGCAGTTTGTGGAGCTCAGTAATAATTTTGAATGGGGAAAAAAAGGGAAAACGGTGGAGTAATGCTGCCATCTTTTGGGTAAAAAATGTCGGTGCGCCTATAATTTAAAAGTGGGTTTTCTGGATGTTTTAAAAGACCCAGGGCTATCACTCTAGTGTGTGTGGCGGGCTCAGAGTATGCCTAAAGTGGGGTAACTATTTTAAACATTTTACTAATTTCTGGATGTATTAAATCATCCATGTGTCTCATCCTACTGTGTATGGCGGGCTCAGAGTATGCCTAAAGTGGGGTAACTATTTTAAACATTTTACTAATTTCTGGATGTATTAAATCATCCATGTGTCTCATCCTACTGTGTATGGCGGGCTCAGAGTATGCCTAAAGTGGGGTAACTATTTTAAACATTTTACTAATTTCTGGATGTATTAAATCATCCATGTGTCTCATCCTACTGTGTGTGGCGGGCTCAGAGTATGCCTAAAGTGGGGTAACTATTTTAAACATTTTACTAATTTCTGGATGTATTAAATCATCCATGTGTCTCACTCTAGTGTGTGTGGCGGGCTCAGAGTATGCCTAAAGTGGGGTAACTATTTTAAACATTTTACTAATTTCTGGATGTATTAAATCATCCATGTGTCTCACTCTAGTGTGTGTGGCGGGCTCAGAGTATGCCTAAAGTGGGGTAACTATTTTAAACATTTTACTAATTTCTGGATGTATTAAATCATCCATGTGTCTCATCCTACTGTGTGTGGCGGGCTCAGAGTATGCCTAAAGTGGGGTAACTATTTTAAACATTTTACTAATTTCTGGATGTATTAAATCATCCATGTGTCTCACTCTAGTGTGTGTGGCGGGCTCAGAGTATGCCTAAAGTGGGGTAACTATTTTAAACATTTTACTAATTTCTGGATGTATTAAATCATCCATGTGTCTCACTCTAGTGTGTGTGGCGGGCTCAGAGTATGCCTAAAGTGGGGTAACTATTTTAAACATTTTACTAATTTCTGGATGTATTAAATCATCCATGTGTCTCATCCTACTGTGTGTGGCGGGCTCAGAGTATGCCTAAAGTGGGGTAACTATTTTAAACATTTTACTAATTTCTGGATGTATTAAATCATCCATGTGTCTCATCCTACTGTGTGTGGCGGGCTCAGAGTATGCCTAAAGTGGGGTAACTATTTTATACATTTTACTAATTTCTGGATGTATTAAATCATCCATGTGTCTCATCCTACTGTGTGTGGCGGGCTCAGAGTATGCCTAAAGTGGGGTAACTATTTTAAACATTTTACTAATTTCTGGATGTATTAAATCATCCATGTGTCTCATCCTACTGTGTGTGGCGGGCTCAGAGTATGCCTAAAGTGGGGTAACTATTTTAAACATTTTACTAATTTCTGGATGTATTAAATCATCCATGTGTCTCATCCTACTGTGTGTGGCGGGCTCAGAGTATGCCTAAAGTGGGGTAACTATTTTATACATTTTACTAATTTCTGGATGTATTAAATCATCCATGTGTCTCATCCTACTGTGTGTGGCGGGCTCAGAGTATGCCTAAAGTGGGGTAACTATTTTATACATTTTACTAATTTATGGAGGAAAAAAAAGACCCAGCATTTTGCATTCAAATGTGCAGGGCGCACCGGCGTTTAAAGTCCAAAAGATGGCAGCATTACTCCACCATAGTAATTATTTTCCTCCTTAAAGCTGTATACCATATGTTTCTGGAGGAATTAAATTCAGGCCTATAAGCCTGCTGTGTGTGGCTGGCTTTTAGTGCACATTCTTAGGCTATGTATTTAATACAGAATAAGGATTTTCTGGATGTATTAAATCATCCAGGGCTCTCATCCTACTGTGTGTGGCCGGCTCTTAGTGCACATTCTTAGGCAATGTATTTTATACAGAATGATGATTTTCTGGATGTTTTAAATCATCCAGGGCTCTCATCCTACTGTGTGTGGCTGGCTCTTAGTGCACCTTTTTAGGCAATGTATTTTATACAGAATAATGATTTTGTGGATGTATTAAATCATCCAGGGCTCTCATCCTACTGTGTGTGGCCGGCTCTTAGTGCACATTCTTAGGCTATGTATTTAATACAGAATGATGATTTTCTGGATGTATTAAATCATCCAGGGCTCTCATCCTACTGTGTGTGGCCGGCTCTTAGTGCACATTCTTAGGCAATGTATTTAATACAGAATAAGGATTTTCTGGATGTATTAAATCATCCATGTGTCTCATCCTACTGTGTGTGGCGGGCTCAGAGTGTGCTTAAATAGGGTAACTATTTTATACATTTTACTAATTTATGGAGGTTAAAAAAAGACCCAGCATTTTGCATTCAAATGTGCAGGGCGCACCGGCATTTAAAGTCCAAAAGATGGCAGCATTACTCCACCGTAGTAATTATTTTCCTCCTTAAAGCTGTATACCATATGTTTCTGGAGGAATTAAATTCAGGCCTATAAGCCTGCTGTGTGTTGCGGGGTCATAGTAGGCTTTTATTGGGTAACTGTTTTATACAGAATAAAGATTTCTGGGTGTTTAAAAAAGACCCATGCCTATAAGCCTGCTGTGTGTAGCGGGGTCAGAGTTCACATTCCTTGGGCATGAATTATGAATGAAATGCCCCCTCTGGATGTCCTAAATAATTTTAATTTAAATGACAAAGTCCCATAATTGGTTGGCCTATAAGCCTACTGTGTGTAGTGGGTTTCAGAGTACACTTTGGTCGGCATTGCAGCTTTCAAATATCACATTGCAGATTTCAAATTGTCTTTCTGCAAGAGTCTCCAAAGTTGCAATGTGCAAGTATTTCGGCAACCGGCGCTAATTGAGGGTTAGGCGAGGTTGAAATATTTCAAAGTCCGAGGATATACCAGCAGCATAGACACTTAGAATAAAAAAGAGGCCTTTTTAAATTAAATATACCAGAGGCATAGACACTTAGACTAAAATAGAGGCCTTTTTAAATTAAATATACCAGAGGCATAGACACTTAGACTAAAATAGAGGCCTTTTTAAATGAAATATACCAGCAGCATAGACACTTAGACTAAAATAGAGGCCTTTTTAAATAAAATATACCAGTAGCATAGACTCTTAGAATAAAATAGAGGCCTTTTTTAATAAAATATACCAGAGGCATAGACACTTAGACTAAAATAGAGGCCTTTTTAAATGAAATATACCAGCAGCATAGACACTTAGAATAAAAAAGAGGCCTTTTTAAATAAAATATACCAGCAGCATAGACACTTAGAATAAAAAGAGGCCTTTTTAAATAAAATATACCAGCAGCATAGACACTTAGAATAAAAAAGAGGCCTTTTTAAATGAAATATACCAGCAGCATAGACTCTTAGAGTAAAATAGAGGCCTTTTTAAATTAAATATACCAGCAGCATAGACACTTAGACTAAAATAGAGGCCTTTTTAAATTAAATATACCAGAGGCATAGACACTTAGACTAAAATAGAGGCCTTTTTAAATGAAATATACCAGCAGCATAGACACTTAGACTAAAATAGAGGCCTTTTTAAATAAAATATACCAGTAGCATAGACTCTTAGAATAAAATAGAGGCCTTTTTTAATAAAATATACCAGAGGCATAGACACTTAGACTAAAATAGAGGCCTTTTTAAATGAAATATACCAGCAGCATAGACACTTAGAATAAAAAAGAGGCCTTTTTAAATAAAATATACCAGCAGCATAGACACTTAGAATAAAAAGAGGCCTTTTTAAATAAAATATACCAGCAGCATAGACACTTAGAATAAAAAAGAGGCCTTTTTAAATGAAATATACCAGCAGCATAGACTCTTAGAGTAAAATAGAGGCCTTTTTAAATAAAATATACCAGCAGCATAGACACTTAGAATAAAAAAGAGGCCTTTTTAAATTAAATATACCAGCAGCATAGACACTTAGAATAAAAAAGAGGCCTTTTTAAATAAAATATACCAGCAGCATAGACACTTAGAATAAAAAAGAGGCCTTTTTAAATGAAATATACCAGCAGCATAGACTCTTAGAGTAAAATAGAGGCCTTTTTAAATGAACATAACCGAAAAGAATCAGCAATGATCTGTCTCCAAAAGCTTCCTTAAAAAGCCATGGCAACAGGTGAGACCAATCATTGCTGATTGCGGGGGCTGAGAACGTACCGGCATAATTGAAAAGAATCAGCAACAGGTGAGACCAATCATTGCTGATTGCGTGGGCTGAGAACGTACCGGCATAATTGAAAAGAATCAGCAACAGGTGAGACCAATCATTGCTGATTGCGTGGATGTAGTCTAGGGCTGACTCGGGTGCCCCTGGTGGAGGTAGATGGTGTGGAATCCGAGCCAGCCCTGACAGATTAAATGAAATATACCAGTAGAAAAGACACTTTGAGTAAAAAAGGCCATTTAAAATAAAATATACCAGTAGAAAAGACACTTTGAGTAAAAAAGGCCATTTTAAATAAAATATACCAGTAGAAAAGACACTTTGAGTAAAAAAGGCCATTTTAAATAAAATATACCATGGCCAAATGAACTTAGAATAAAAGAGGAGAGTTTAGTTTAAATTATACCATGGTTAAATGCTGTTAGAAAAAAAGTGCACAGTTTAATCTTATTTGGAAGGCGCATTGACTCTTAAAGTCCACAAGATGTCACCGGTACTCCATCGTTTTTTTTCTGTTATACCATATGTACGTGCCACTGGGTGGATCCTCCAGACACATCTGTCCACTTGGAGTGTCCAATGAAGGTGCACTCATCTGGGCATGAGGTAAAGTTATTATACCAACATCATGTGGAGGTTTTCAAGTCAGAATTTGCACAAAGTCCATAAATATACCAGAAGCATGGAGTTTTATGAGTGAATTAGTCTATGTCCCTTACTTTGTTAGACCATACACAAGATATTTTCTTCAGGAAATGCACAGAGTCCAATGCTATAACATTGCCAGGTGGTGGCTTTAAGGGAAAAAAGCATAAAAGTGTCCGAAAAACATGCTCTTTAGCTCGGGTACATCACCAGGATCAAGAAAAATTGTCAGTTTTTTTTTCTATCTTGCTTAGAAATAGGTGTAAATTGACTCTGAAGTGTCAGATCAGTAAATGAACAAAGTCCTTAAATATACCAGTAGCATGAAGTATTTGTTGGAAATTAGTCTATTTCCCTTCCTGAATTATACCATACGCAAGATATTTTCTTCAGAAAATGCACAGAGTCCCATATTCTGTTAAAATTGCACTATGTCCATAAATATACCAGCAGCACGAAGTTTTCAAGTGGAAAATATTCTATGTCGCTTCATTTGGTATACCATAGGCGTCAGTTTTCGGCGAAAATAATTCTATGTCGATAAAAATGTTATACCATACGTATGATTTTGTGTTCAAAAATCGCACTATGTTCCAATTTTGACCAAGGGGTGGATCATCCAGAGGCCTCGATCCTCTGACAGTGCCCGCCGAATGTGCACCCAGACGGACATGCATCTCATTCCCCCTGTCTGGATGATTTTATGAATGGGTGATATGCAAACACCTACCATCAGGTATATAGGGGAGAGGGTCTTCTGAAAGCCACATATATGGTATACCATAAATGAAGACAAGGATTATGGCGCACGCTTTGCCCGACCAAAGGTCACTCCCTGGGCATTTTAGAGGATTTGACAGGCCTCTTTATGGATCTCACAAACGATCCATGCATGGAATTTTGCACACTTTATCCGAATAAAGTGCACTTTTGGGCTTATGAGAGTAGGTTGGTATGCCTCTCTCTGGATGTGAGGAAGGATCCAGGAATAAAGGCATGTAATGTCACACACTTTATCCGATTAAAGTGTACATTTGGGCTTATGATAAAGCATGAGGGCCCTATGTATGGATGTCGGAAAGGTTCCAGGCTTAAAGGCATGTAATGCCACACACTTTATCCGTTTAAAGTGCACATTTGGGCTTATGATTAAGCATGAGGGCCCTATGTATGGATGTCGGAAAGGTTCCAGGCTTAAAGGCATGTAATGCCACACACTTTATCCGATTAAAGTGCACATTTGGGCTTATGATTAAGCATGAGGGCCCTATGTGTGGATGTCGGAAAGGTTCCAGGCTTAAAGGCATGTAATGCCACACACTTTATCCGTTTAAAGTGCACATTTGGGCTTATGAATAATGATGAGGGCCCTATGTGTGGATGTCGGAAAGGTTCCAGGCTTAAAGGCATGTAATGCCACACACTTTATCCATTTAAAGTGCACATTTGGGCTTATGATTAAGCATGAGGGCCCTATGTGTGGATGTCGGAAAGGTTCCAGGCTTAAAGGCATGTAATGCCACACACTTTATCCGATTAAAGTGCACATTTGGGCTTATGAATAATGATGAGGGCCCTATGTGTGGATGTCGGAAAGGTTCCAGGCTTAAAGGCATGTAATGTCACACACTTTATCCGATTAAAGTGCACATTTGGGCTTATGATAAAGCATGAGGGCCCTATGTATGGATGTCGGAAAGGTTCCAGGCTTAAAGGCATGTAATGTCACACACTTTATCCATTTAAAGTGCACATTTGGGCTTATGATTAAGCATGAGGGCCCTATGTATGGATGTCGGAAAGGTTCCAGGCTTAAAGGCATGTAATGCCACACACTTTATCCGTTTAAAGTGCACATTTGGGCTTATGAATAATGATGAGGGCCCTATGTGTGGATGTCGGAAAGGTTCCAGGCTTAAAGGCATGTAATGCCACACACTTTATCCATTTAAAGTGCACATTTGGGCTTATGATTAAGCATGAGGGCCCTATGTGTGGATGTCGGAAAGGTTCCAGGCTTAAAGGCATGTAATGCCACACACTTTATCCGTTTAAAGTGCACATTTGGGCTTATGATTAAGCATGAGGGCCCTATGTGTGGATGTCGGAAAGGTTCCAGGCTTAAAGGCATGTAATGCCACACACTTTATCCGTTTAAAGTGCACATTTGGGCTTATGAATAATGATGAGGGCCCTATGTGTGGATGTCGGAAAGGTTCCAGGCTTAAAGGCATGTAATGCCACACACTTTATCCGTTTAAAGTGCACATTTGGGCTTATGATTAAGCATGAGGGCCCTATGTATGGATGTCGGAAAGGTTCCAGGCTTAAAGGCATGTAATGTCACACACTTTATCCGAGTAAGAGGCTCCCTCTGAGCAAAGTAGGGGGGGAGTGAGGCCCCCCCCGGAGGTCTGAAAAGATCCAGGCCTTTAAATGACACGGGCTGTGCCCGAGCAAAGTGCCCACGCTGGGCAAGGGTGGAGGCGTGATGCTCCCCCTTATGGAGGTCGTCCTACCTCCATCCTCACGTAATGTATTTCGACCTGTGCGTATCCGGAGGGTGCTATGCGCAAGCCCGGAAGATGCTGGTTTCGGCTGGCCTTACCGGATCCAATGGCATAGTACCTAGGTGCGCTCTAAGGCCGTAAACCCCCCCCATGTGTTTGAGAATGGTAGGTGTTATACCATTGCCACGAACCACTTATTGAATCAGCCATGCCCTTTCGGCAATCGAGTCTCAGAGGTGTGTCCGAGGGAAGATTTGCCTTGGCGGGCATGGCTGTCTGGCATCTCCCCGACCCTGGAGGAATGCGCTAACGGTGTAATGCAAACACCTACCAGCAGGTATATAGGGGAGCATGCTTTCTGAGCCTTATATGATTGTACCATAATAAGGATCAGAAGAAAGGCAGTGTGTTAAGGTGAACTAGCCCGACTCTAATGCACCTTGACGGCTTAAGGGGAGGGATAAGTGACCCCTGCTGATGGAGGTCAAAGACATCCGTGTCTCTCAGGCCTTCGAACCACTGCTTGCGCCCGACCGAAATGCCACTGCTGGGCATGGGTGTAAGAGTGGTGACCCCCCTTATGGAGGTCTGTCCAACCTCCAGCCTGCATGCTCCACCTCGGCCTGTGCGTATCCGGAGGGTGCTGTGCGCAAGCCCGGAAGATGCTGGTTTCGGCTGGCCTTACCGGATCCAATGGCACAGTACCTAGGTGCGCTCTAAGACCGTTATCCGAACCCAAGTCCGCCAGGGGTTTTTCAGTTATACCAGTAGCATCGACCATCACTTTGATCAGCCAGGCCTTTTCGGGGGTCGAGCGTCCGAGGTGTGTCCGAGGGAAGATTTGCCTTGGCGGGCATGGCTGGCGAGTACCTCCCCGGCCGTGGAGGAAAACGCATACGGTGCATTGCAAACACCTACCAGCAGGTATATAGGAGAGCATGTCTCTTGAGTTCATCCTAACCTTATAATGGTTATCCCATTCATAAGGCCTGGATGCAAGGCGGTGCGTGAAGGTAACATTAGCCTGACTCTAACACTTTCACCGGTTAGGGGTGGAGTGGTGACCCCCCTAACACTGGAGGTCTCGCCGACCTCCAGGCACCAGCCTCACATGCTCTACCTCGGCCTGTGCGTATCCGGAGGGTGCTGTGCGCAAGCCCGGAAGATGCTGGTTTCGGCTGGCCTTACCGGATCCAATGGCACAGTACCTAGGTGCGCTCTAAGACCGTTATCCGAACCCAAGTCCGCCAGGGGTTTTTCAGTTATACCAGTAGCGTCGACCATCACTTGGTTCAGCCAGGCCTTTTCAGGGGTCGAGCGTCCGAGGTGTGTCCGAGGGAAGATTTGCCTTGGCGGGCATGGCTGGCGAGAACCTCCCCGGCCGTGGAGGAAAACGCGTACGGTGGATTGCAAAAACCTACCAGCAGGTTTTTAGGGAGAGCGTCAATCTCGAGGGCGTTCGGAGCTCTCCCGATCTATTGGCATACGATGCCCGCCAGGGGTTAGGCTCTCGGGCTACCACTTAAGGTTTCTCCCTGTCATTATAAGAGAGACACACGGTCAAACCAATGCGCAATGTACAATGAGGTGTGAGCTCATATCCTATATATTGCTCAGAGCCACAACCTCGGTGCGACATACCTAGGTACAGGAATAGGGCGAGAGGTGGATGCGCTCCTTCAGGACGGGTAGGTCGGCAGCCTCTCGGGTATGATCGTTCACCAACGAAAGCTGTACAAAAGAGGTGACTGCGCTCATTGAGGACGGCAGCCTCGACATGACATACCTATCAAAAACTCTCCCATGAGGTGTGTGCGCTCCTTCAGGATGGGAGGTCGGCAGCCTCGGTATGATCATGATGACCGAGACACAGGCCTTGGGTTGGGCCTAGGGTTGAAACCTTCTGTGCCGCCCGGGTAGTTCCTCCCCAAACCAGCGGGCATGCCTCTATGGGGAGGCCTCGGTCTGAAAAGACACGATCCTCACCCGGAACCGTCTGAGGGAAGCGTTGAAGGCCGGTCTGTCTACACAGGTGTCCGCTATCGGCGTCCATGGTGTACGGGTGAGAGCCAGCAGTGGATCGGGTTAGTTCAACACATGCTTGGCCTCACCCCGCCTGGTCACGGAATCACTCATTTCTCGGTTACGTCCCACAGTAGCGCGCGCGCGTGCTGGGAGCTGACGAGGGCTCTCTCCCCCACGCTGACGGCGCACCCCTGCTGCACCGATGGTGGGCGTCCGGTACCGAGGTGGGCCCCTGACCCTGCCCGGGGGATGGAGCACGCCGAGGTGGCCGCGACGTTAGCTGGTGTCCCTTTCACCACCGCGGTGCAGCTACCTGGTTGATCCTGCCAGTAACATATGCTTGTCTCAAAGATTAAGCCATGCAGGTCTAAGTACACACGGCCGGTACAGTGAAACTGCGAATGGCTCATTAAATCAGTCATGGTTCCTTTGATCGCTCCACACGTTACTCGGATAACTGTGGTAATTCTAGAGCTAATACATGCAAACGAGCGCTGACCCCTCTGGGGGATGCGTGCATTTATCAGATCCAAAACCCATCCGGCGGGGCGCGGGCCCCCCGGCCGCTTTGGTGACTCTAGATAACCTCGGGCCGATCGCGCGCCCTCCGCGGCGGCGACGTCTCATTCGAATGTCTGCCCTATCAACTTTCGATGGTACTATAGTCGCCTACCATGGTGACCACGGGTAACGGGGAATCAGGGTTCGATTCCGGAGAGGGAGCCTGAGAAACGGCTACCACATCCAAGGAAGGCAGCAGGCGCGCAAATTACCCATTCCCGACACGGGGAGGTAGTGACGAAAAATAACGATACAGGTCTCTTTCGAGGCCCTGTAATCGGAATGAGCGTATCCTAAACCCATGGGTGAGGACCCATTGGAGGGCAAGTCTGGTGCCAGCAGCCGCGGTAATTCCAGCTCCAATAGCGTATATTAAAGTTGCTGCAGTTAAAAAGCTCGTAGTTGGATTTCGGGAGTGGGCTGACGGTCCGCCGCGAGGCGAGCCACCGCCTGTCCCAGACCCTGCCTCCCGGTGCCCCTCGGATGCCCTTGGCTGGGTGTCCGGTCGGGGTCCGGAGCGTTTACTTTGAAAAAATTAGAGTGTTCAAAGCGGGCCGCTACTCGCCCGAATACCTGAGCTAGGAATAATGGAATAGGACTCCGGTTCTATTTTGTGGGTTTCCGGAACCAGGGCCATGATTAAGAGGGACGGCCGGGGGCATTCGTATTGCGCCGCTAGAGGTGAAATTCTTGGACCGGCGCAAGACGGACGAAAGCGAAAGCATTTGCCAAGAATGTTTTCATTAATCAAGAACGAAAGTCGGAGGTTCGAAGACGATCAGATACCGTCGTAGTTCCGACCGTAAACTATGCCAACCCGCGATCCGGCGGCGTTATTCCCATGACCCGCCGGGCAGCGTGCGGGAAACCACGAGTCTTTGGGTTCCGGGGGGAGTATGGTTGCAAAGCTGAAACTTAAAGGAATTGACGGAAGGGCACCACCAGGAGTGGAGCCTGCGGCTTAATTTGACTCAACACGGGAAACCTCACCCGGCCCGGACACGGAAAGGATTGACAGATTGATGGCTCTTTCTCGATTCTGTGGGTGGTGGTGCATGGCCGTTCTTAGTTGGTGGAGCGATTTGTCTGGTTAATTCCGATAACGAACGAGACTCCGGCATGCTAACTAGTTATGCGGCCCTCCGTGGTCTGCATCAACTTCTTAGAGGGACAAGTGGCGTTCAGCCACACGAGATGGAGCAATAACAGGTCTGTGATGCCCTTAGATGTCCGGGGCTGCACGCGCGCCACAATGGTTGGCTCAGCATGTGCCTACCCTTCGCCGAGAGGCGCGGGTAATCCGCTGAAACCCAATCGTGATTGGGACTGGGGATTGCAATTATTCCCCATGAACGAGGAATTCCCAGTAAGCGTGAGTCACAAGCTCGCGTTGATTAAGTCCCTGCCCTTTGTACACACCGCCCGTCGCTACTACCGATCGGATGGTTTAGTGAGGTCCTCGGATCGGCCGCACC
>NW_027506992.1:305000-317500 GCF_052324685.1 Brachyhypopomus gauderio
GGGTCAAAGTGCACACATGTCGGCATGAATTAATGAATGAAATGCCCACTGTGGATGTTTTAAATAATTTTAATTTAAAAGACAAAGTCCCACAATCAACAAGGCCTACAAGCCTACAATGTGTATCCGGGTCAAAGTGCACACATGTCGGCATGAATTAATGAATGAAATGCCCACTGTGGATGTTTTAAATAATTTTAATTTAAAAGACAAAGTCTCACAATCAACCAGGCCTACAAGCCTACAATGTGTATCCGGGTCAAAGTGCACACATGTCGGCATGAATTAATGAATGAAATGCCCACTGTGGATGTTTTAAATAGTTTTCATTTAAAAGACAAAGTCTCACAATCAACCAGGCCTACAAGCCTACAATGTGTATCCGGGTCAAAGTGCACACATGTCGGCATGAATTAATGAATGAAATGCCCACTGTGGATGTTTTAAATAATTTTAATTTAAAAGACAAAGTCTCACAATCAACCAGGCCTACAAGCCTACAATGTGTATCCGGGTCAAAGTGCGCACATGTCGGCATGAATTAATGAATGAAATGCCCACTGTGGATGTTTTAAATAATTTTCATTTAAAAGACAAAGTCCCATAATCAATCAACCAGGCCTACAAGCCTACAATGTGTATCCGGGTCAAAGAACACTTTGGTCGGCATGAATTAATGAATGAAATGCCTACTATGGATGTCTAAAAATAAGCCTACAGTGTGTAGCGGGGTCAAAGAACACTTTGGTCAGCATGAATTAATGAATGAAATGCCTACTATGGATGTCTAAAATACTTTTCATTTAAAAGACAAAGTCCCATAATCAATCAACCAGGCCTATAAGCCTACAGTGTGTAGCGGGTTCAAAGAACACTTTGGTCGGCATGAATTAATGAATGAAATGCCTACTATGGATGTCTAAAAATAAGCCTACAGTGTGTAGCGGGGTCAAAGAACACTTTGGTCAGCATGAATTAATGAATGAAATGCCTACTATGGATGTCTAAAATACTTTTCATTTAAAAGACAAAGTCCCATAATCAATCAACCAGGCCTATAAGCCTACAGTGTGTAGCGGGGTCAAAGAACACTTTGGTCGGCATGAATTAATGAATGAAATGCCTCCTTTGGAAGTCCAAAATAATGTTAAAAATAATTTCCAAGTGCCATAATTATCCACAGGTTGGCTCTTCCAGTCCTATAAGCCTGCTTTGTGTGGCCAGGCAAAGGATCAGATAGCTTGGGGCCAGATTTAAACAGAAAAGGCAGTTTGTGGAGCAAAGACATAATTTTGAATGGGGAGAAAAAAGGAAAACGGTGGAGTAATGCTGCCATCTTTTGGGTAAAAAATGTCGGTGCGCCTATAATTTAAAAGTGGGTTTTCTGGATGTTTTAAAAGACCCAGGGCTATCATCCTGCTGTGTGTAGCGGGCTCAGAGTTCACTTTGGTCGGCATGAATTAATGAATGAAATGCCTCCTCTGGATGTCTGAAATAATTTTCATTTAAATGACAAAGTCCCACTTTTAATCAACCTGGCCTATAAGCCTACATTGTGTAGCGGGCTCAGAGTTCACTTTGGTCGGCATGAATTAATGAATGAAATGCCTCCTCTGGATGTCTAAAATAGTTTTCATTTAAAAGACAAAGTCCCACTTTTAATCAACCAGGCCTATAAGCCTACAGTGTGTAGCGGGGTCAAAGAACACTTTGGTCAGCATGAATTAATGAATTAAATGCCTCCTCTGGATGTCTAAAATAATTTTCATTTAAAAGACAAAGTCCCATAATCAATCAACCAGGCCTATAAGCCTACATTGTGTAGCGGGCTCAGAGTTCACTTTGGTCGGCATGAATTAATGAATGAAATGCCTCCTCTGGATGTCAAAAATAATTTTCATTTAAATGACAAAGTCCCACTTTTAATCAACCAGGCCTATAAGCCTGCTTTGTGTGGCCGGGCAAAGGATCAGATAGCTTGGGGACAGATTTAAACAGAAAAGGCAGTTTGTGGAGCTCAGTAATAATTTTGAATGGGGAAAAAAAGGGAAAACGGTGGAGTAATGCTGCCATCTTTTGGGTAAAAAATGTCGGTGCGCCTATAATTTAAAAGTGGGTTTTCTGGATGTTTTAAAAGACCCAGGGCTATCACTCTAGTGTGTGTGGCGGGCTCAGAGTATGCCTAAAGTGGGGTAACTATTTTAAACATTTTACTAATTTCTGGATGTATTAAATCATCCATGTGTCTCATCCTACTGTGTATGGCGGGCTCAGAGTATGCCTAAAGTGGGGTAACTATTTTAAACATTTTACTAATTTCTGGATGTATTAAATCATCCATGTGTCTCATCCTACTGTGTATGGCGGGCTCAGAGTATGCCTAAAGTGGGGTAACTATTTTAAACATTTTACTAATTTCTGGATGTATTAAATCATCCATGTGTCTCATCCTACTGTGTGTGGCGGGCTCAGAGTATGCCTAAAGTGGGGTAACTATTTTAAACATTTTACTAATTTCTGGATGTATTAAATCATCCATGTGTCTCACTCTAGTGTGTGTGGCGGGCTCAGAGTATGCCTAAAGTGGGGTAACTATTTTAAACATTTTACTAATTTCTGGATGTATTAAATCATCCATGTGTCTCACTCTAGTGTGTGTGGCGGGCTCAGAGTATGCCTAAAGTGGGGTAACTATTTTAAACATTTTACTAATTTCTGGATGTATTAAATCATCCATGTGTCTCATCCTACTGTGTGTGGCGGGCTCAGAGTATGCCTAAAGTGGGGTAACTATTTTAAACATTTTACTAATTTCTGGATGTATTAAATCATCCATGTGTCTCACTCTAGTGTGTGTGGCGGGCTCAGAGTATGCCTAAAGTGGGGTAACTATTTTAAACATTTTACTAATTTCTGGATGTATTAAATCATCCATGTGTCTCACTCTAGTGTGTGTGGCGGGCTCAGAGTATGCCTAAAGTGGGGTAACTATTTTAAACATTTTACTAATTTCTGGATGTATTAAATCATCCATGTGTCTCATCCTACTGTGTGTGGCGGGCTCAGAGTATGCCTAAAGTGGGGTAACTATTTTAAACATTTTACTAATTTCTGGATGTATTAAATCATCCATGTGTCTCATCCTACTGTGTGTGGCGGGCTCAGAGTATGCCTAAAGTGGGGTAACTATTTTATACATTTTACTAATTTCTGGATGTATTAAATCATCCATGTGTCTCATCCTACTGTGTGTGGCGGGCTCAGAGTATGCCTAAAGTGGGGTAACTATTTTAAACATTTTACTAATTTCTGGATGTATTAAATCATCCATGTGTCTCATCCTACTGTGTGTGGCGGGCTCAGAGTATGCCTAAAGTGGGGTAACTATTTTAAACATTTTACTAATTTCTGGATGTATTAAATCATCCATGTGTCTCATCCTACTGTGTGTGGCGGGCTCAGAGTATGCCTAAAGTGGGGTAACTATTTTATACATTTTACTAATTTCTGGATGTATTAAATCATCCATGTGTCTCATCCTACTGTGTGTGGCGGGCTCAGAGTATGCCTAAAGTGGGGTAACTATTTTATACATTTTACTAATTTATGGAGGAAAAAAAAGACCCAGCATTTTGCATTCAAATGTGCAGGGCGCACCGGCGTTTAAAGTCCAAAAGATGGCAGCATTACTCCACCATAGTAATTATTTTCCTCCTTAAAGCTGTATACCATATGTTTCTGGAGGAATTAAATTCAGGCCTATAAGCCTGCTGTGTGTGGCTGGCTTTTAGTGCACATTCTTAGGCTATGTATTTAATACAGAATAAGGATTTTCTGGATGTATTAAATCATCCAGGGCTCTCATCCTACTGTGTGTGGCCGGCTCTTAGTGCACATTCTTAGGCAATGTATTTTATACAGAATGATGATTTTCTGGATGTTTTAAATCATCCAGGGCTCTCATCCTACTGTGTGTGGCTGGCTCTTAGTGCACCTTTTTAGGCAATGTATTTTATACAGAATAATGATTTTGTGGATGTATTAAATCATCCAGGGCTCTCATCCTACTGTGTGTGGCCGGCTCTTAGTGCACATTCTTAGGCTATGTATTTAATACAGAATGATGATTTTCTGGATGTATTAAATCATCCAGGGCTCTCATCCTACTGTGTGTGGCCGGCTCTTAGTGCACATTCTTAGGCAATGTATTTAATACAGAATAAGGATTTTCTGGATGTATTAAATCATCCATGTGTCTCATCCTACTGTGTGTGGCGGGCTCAGAGTGTGCTTAAATAGGGTAACTATTTTATACATTTTACTAATTTATGGAGGTTAAAAAAAGACCCAGCATTTTGCATTCAAATGTGCAGGGCGCACCGGCATTTAAAGTCCAAAAGATGGCAGCATTACTCCACCGTAGTAATTATTTTCCTCCTTAAAGCTGTATACCATATGTTTCTGGAGGAATTAAATTCAGGCCTATAAGCCTGCTGTGTGTTGCGGGGTCATAGTAGGCTTTTATTGGGTAACTGTTTTATACAGAATAAAGATTTCTGGGTGTTTAAAAAAGACCCATGCCTATAAGCCTGCTGTGTGTAGCGGGGTCAGAGTTCACATTCCTTGGGCATGAATTATGAATGAAATGCCCCCTCTGGATGTCCTAAATAATTTTAATTTAAATGACAAAGTCCCATAATTGGTTGGCCTATAAGCCTACTGTGTGTAGTGGGTTTCAGAGTACACTTTGGTCGGCATTGCAGCTTTCAAATATCACATTGCAGATTTCAAATTGTCTTTCTGCAAGAGTCTCCAAAGTTGCAATGTGCAAGTATTTCGGCAACCGGCGCTAATTGAGGGTTAGGCGAGGTTGAAATATTTCAAAGTCCGAGGATATACCAGCAGCATAGACACTTAGAATAAAAAAGAGGCCTTTTTAAATTAAATATACCAGAGGCATAGACACTTAGACTAAAATAGAGGCCTTTTTAAATTAAATATACCAGAGGCATAGACACTTAGACTAAAATAGAGGCCTTTTTAAATGAAATATACCAGCAGCATAGACACTTAGACTAAAATAGAGGCCTTTTTAAATAAAATATACCAGTAGCATAGACTCTTAGAATAAAATAGAGGCCTTTTTTAATAAAATATACCAGAGGCATAGACACTTAGACTAAAATAGAGGCCTTTTTAAATGAAATATACCAGCAGCATAGACACTTAGAATAAAAAAGAGGCCTTTTTAAATAAAATATACCAGCAGCATAGACACTTAGAATAAAAAGAGGCCTTTTTAAATAAAATATACCAGCAGCATAGACACTTAGAATAAAAAAGAGGCCTTTTTAAATGAAATATACCAGCAGCATAGACTCTTAGAGTAAAATAGAGGCCTTTTTAAATTAAATATACCAGCAGCATAGACACTTAGACTAAAATAGAGGCCTTTTTAAATTAAATATACCAGAGGCATAGACACTTAGACTAAAATAGAGGCCTTTTTAAATGAAATATACCAGCAGCATAGACACTTAGACTAAAATAGAGGCCTTTTTAAATAAAATATACCAGTAGCATAGACTCTTAGAATAAAATAGAGGCCTTTTTTAATAAAATATACCAGAGGCATAGACACTTAGACTAAAATAGAGGCCTTTTTAAATGAAATATACCAGCAGCATAGACACTTAGAATAAAAAAGAGGCCTTTTTAAATAAAATATACCAGCAGCATAGACACTTAGAATAAAAAGAGGCCTTTTTAAATAAAATATACCAGCAGCATAGACACTTAGAATAAAAAAGAGGCCTTTTTAAATGAAATATACCAGCAGCATAGACTCTTAGAGTAAAATAGAGGCCTTTTTAAATAAAATATACCAGCAGCATAGACACTTAGAATAAAAAAGAGGCCTTTTTAAATTAAATATACCAGCAGCATAGACACTTAGAATAAAAAAGAGGCCTTTTTAAATAAAATATACCAGCAGCATAGACACTTAGAATAAAAAAGAGGCCTTTTTAAATGAAATATACCAGCAGCATAGACTCTTAGAGTAAAATAGAGGCCTTTTTAAATGAACATAACCGAAAAGAATCAGCAATGATCTGTCTCCAAAAGCTTCCTTAAAAAGCCATGGCAACAGGTGAGACCAATCATTGCTGATTGCGGGGGCTGAGAACGTACCGGCATAATTGAAAAGAATCAGCAACAGGTGAGACCAATCATTGCTGATTGCGTGGGCTGAGAACGTACCGGCATAATTGAAAAGAATCAGCAACAGGTGAGACCAATCATTGCTGATTGCGTGGATGTAGTCTAGGGCTGACTCGGGTGCCCCTGGTGGAGGTAGATGGTGTGGAATCCGAGCCAGCCCTGACAGATTAAATGAAATATACCAGTAGAAAAGACACTTTGAGTAAAAAAGGCCATTTAAAATAAAATATACCAGTAGAAAAGACACTTTGAGTAAAAAAGGCCATTTTAAATAAAATATACCAGTAGAAAAGACACTTTGAGTAAAAAAGGCCATTTTAAATAAAATATACCATGGCCAAATGAACTTAGAATAAAAGAGGAGAGTTTAGTTTAAATTATACCATGGTTAAATGCTGTTAGAAAAAAAGTGCACAGTTTAATCTTATTTGGAAGGCGCATTGACTCTTAAAGTCCACAAGATGTCACCGGTACTCCATCGTTTTTTTTCTGTTATACCATATGTACGTGCCACTGGGTGGATCCTCCAGACACATCTGTCCACTTGGAGTGTCCAATGAAGGTGCACTCATCTGGGCATGAGGTAAAGTTATTATACCAACATCATGTGGAGGTTTTCAAGTCAGAATTTGCACAAAGTCCATAAATATACCAGAAGCATGGAGTTTTATGAGTGAATTAGTCTATGTCCCTTACTTTGTTAGACCATACACAAGATATTTTCTTCAGGAAATGCACAGAGTCCAATGCTATAACATTGCCAGGTGGTGGCTTTAAGGGAAAAAAGCATAAAAGTGTCCGAAAAACATGCTCTTTAGCTCGGGTACATCCCCAGGATCAAGAAAAATTGTCAGTTTTTTTTTCTATCTTGCTTAGAAATAGGTGTAAATTGACTCTGAAGTGTCATATCAGGCAATGCACAGAGTCCTTAAATATACCAGTAGCATGAGGTTTTTGTTGGAAATTAGTCTATTTCCCTTCCTGAGTTAGACCATATACAAGTAGTAATCTTCAGGCAATGCACAGAGTCCTTAAATTTACCAGTAGCATGAGGTTTTTGTTGGAAATTAGTCTATTTCCCTTCCTGAGTTAGACCATATACAAGTAGTAATCTTCAGGCAATGCACAGAGTCCTTAAATTTACCAGTAGCATGAGGTTTTTGTTGGAAATTAGTCTATTTCCCTTCCTGAGTTAGACCATATACAAGTAGTATTCTTCAGGCAATGCACAGAGTCCTTAAATATACCAGCAGCAGGTGGTGGCTTTTAGTGAAAAAAGCATAAAAGTGTCCAAAAAACATGCTCTTTAGCTCAGGTACATCACCAGGATCAAGAAAAATTGTCAGTTTTTTTCTCTATCTTGCTTAGAAATAGGTGTAAATCCAGTCTGAAGTGTCTGATCAGAAAATGCACTAAGTCCCTTTTTTCTGTTATACCATACGTATTTGCCACTGGGTGGATCCTCCAGACACATCTGTCCACTTGGAGTGTCCAATGAAGGTGCACTCATCTGGGCATGAGGTAAAGTTATTATACCAACATCATGTGGAGGTTTTCAAGTCAGAATTTGCACAAAGTCCATAAATATACCAGAAGCATGGAGTTTTATGAGTGAATTAGTCTATGTCCCTTACTTTGTTAGACCATACACAAGATATTTTCTTCAGGAAATGCACAGAGTCCAATGCTATAACATTGCCAGGTGGTGGCTTTAAGGGAAAAAAGCATAAAAGTGTCCGAAAAACATGCTCTTTAGCTCGGGTACATCACCAGGATCAAGAAAAATTGTCAGTTTTTTTTTCTATCTTGCTTAGAAATAGGTGTAAATTGACTCTGAAGTGTCAGATCAGTAAATGAACAAAGTCCTTAAATATACCAGTAGCATGAAGTATTTGTTGGAAATTAGTCTATTTCCCTTCCTGAATTATACCATACGCAAGATATTTTCTTCAGAAAATGCACAGAGTCCCATATTCTGTTAAAATTGCACTATGTCCATAAATATACCAGCAGCACGAAGTTTTCAAGTGGAAAATATTCTATGTCGCTTCATTTGGTATACCATAGGCGTCAGTTTTCGGCGAAAATAATTCTATGTCGATAAAAATGTTATACCATACGTATGATTTTGTGTTCAAAAATCGCACTATGTTCCAATTTTGACCAAGGGGTGGATCATCCAGAGGCCTCGATCCTCTGACAGTGCCCGCCGAATGTGCACCCAGACGGACATGCATCTCATTCCCCCTGTCTGGATGATTTTATGAATGGGTGATATGCAAACACCTACCATCAGGTATATAGGGGAGAGGGTCTTCTGAAAGCCACATATATGGTATACCATAAATGAAGACAAGGATTATGGCGCACGCTTTGCCCGACCAAAGGTCACTCCCTGGGCATTTTAGAGGATTTGACAGGCCTCTTTATGGATCTCACAAACGATCCATGCATGGAATTTTGCACACTTTATCCGAATAAAGTGCACTTTTGGGCTTATGAGAGTAGGTTGGTATGCCTCTCTCTGGATGTGAGGAAGGATCCAGGAATAAAGGCATGTAATGTCACACACTTTATCCGATTAAAGTGTACATTTGGGCTTATGATAAAGCATGAGGGCCCTATGTATGGATGTCGGAAAGGTTCCAGGCTTAAAGGCATGTAATGCCACACACTTTATCCGTTTAAAGTGCACATTTGGGCTTATGATTAAGCATGAGGGCCCTATGTATGGATGTCGGAAAGGTTCCAGGCTTAAAGGCATGTAATGCCACACACTTTATCCGATTAAAGTGCACATTTGGGCTTATGATTAAGCATGAGGGCCCTATGTGTGGATGTCGGAAAGGTTCCAGGCTTAAAGGCATGTAATGCCACACACTTTATCCGTTTAAAGTGCACATTTGGGCTTATGAATAATGATGAGGGCCCTATGTGTGGATGTCGGAAAGGTTCCAGGCTTAAAGGCATGTAATGCCACACACTTTATCCATTTAAAGTGCACATTTGGGCTTATGATTAAGCATGAGGGCCCTATGTGTGGATGTCGGAAAGGTTCCAGGCTTAAAGGCATGTAATGCCACACACTTTATCCGATTAAAGTGCACATTTGGGCTTATGAATAATGATGAGGGCCCTATGTGTGGATGTCGGAAAGGTTCCAGGCTTAAAGGCATGTAATGTCACACACTTTATCCGATTAAAGTGCACATTTGGGCTTATGATAAAGCATGAGGGCCCTATGTATGGATGTCGGAAAGGTTCCAGGCTTAAAGGCATGTAATGTCACACACTTTATCCATTTAAAGTGCACATTTGGGCTTATGATTAAGCATGAGGGCCCTATGTATGGATGTCGGAAAGGTTCCAGGCTTAAAGGCATGTAATGCCACACACTTTATCCGTTTAAAGTGCACATTTGGGCTTATGAATAATGATGAGGGCCCTATGTGTGGATGTCGGAAAGGTTCCAGGCTTAAAGGCATGTAATGCCACACACTTTATCCATTTAAAGTGCACATTTGGGCTTATGATTAAGCATGAGGGCCCTATGTGTGGATGTCGGAAAGGTTCCAGGCTTAAAGGCATGTAATGCCACACACTTTATCCGTTTAAAGTGCACATTTGGGCTTATGATTAAGCATGAGGGCCCTATGTGTGGATGTCGGAAAGGTTCCAGGCTTAAAGGCATGTAATGCCACACACTTTATCCGTTTAAAGTGCACATTTGGGCTTATGAATAATGATGAGGGCCCTATGTGTGGATGTCGGAAAGGTTCCAGGCTTAAAGGCATGTAATGCCACACACTTTATCCGTTTAAAGTGCACATTTGGGCTTATGATTAAGCATGAGGGCCCTATGTATGGATGTCGGAAAGGTTCCAGGCTTAAAGGCATGTAATGTCACACACTTTATCCGAGTAAGAGGCTCCCTCTGAGCAAAGTAGGGGGGGAGTGAGGCCCCCCCCGGAGGTCTGAAAAGATCCAGGCCTTTAAATGACACGGGCTGTGCCCGAGCAAAGTGCCCACGCTGGGCAAGGGTGGAGGCGTGATGCTCCCCCTTATGGAGGTCGTCCTACCTCCATCCTCACGTAATGTATTTCGACCTGTGCGTATCCGGAGGGTGCTATGCGCAAGCCCGGAAGATGCTGGTTTCGGCTGGCCTTACCGGATCCAATGGCATAGTACCTAGGTGCGCTCTAAGGCCGTAAACCCCCCCCATGTGTTTGAGAATGGTAGGTGTTATACCATTGCCACGAACCACTTATTGAATCAGCCATGCCCTTTCGGCAATCGAGTCTCAGAGGTGTGTCCGAGGGAAGATTTGCCTTGGCGGGCATGGCTGTCTGGCATCTCCCCGACCCTGGAGGAATGCGCTAACGGTGTAATGCAAACACCTACCAGCAGGTATATAGGGGAGCATGCTTTCTGAGCCTTATATGATTGTACCATAATAAGGATCAGAAGAAAGGCAGTGTGTTAAGGTGAACTAGCCCGACTCTAATGCACCTTGACGGCTTAAGGGGAGGGATAAGTGACCCCTGCTGATGGAGGTCAAAGACATCCGTGTCTCTCAGGCCTTCGAACCACTGCTTGCGCCCGACCGAAATGCCACTGCTGGGCATGGGTGTAAGAGTGGTGACCCCCCTTATGGAGGTCTGTCCAACCTCCAGCCTGCATGCTCCACCTCGGCCTGTGCGTATCCGGAGGGTGCTGTGCGCAAGCCCGGAAGATGCTGGTTTCGGCTGGCCTTACCGGATCCAATGGCACAGTACCTAGGTGCGCTCTAAGACCGTTATCCGAACCCAAGTCCGCCAGGGGTTTTTCAGTTATACCAGTAGCATCGACCATCACTTTGATCAGCCAGGCCTTTTCGGGGGTCGAGCGTCCGAGGTGTGTCCGAGGGAAGATTTGCCTTGGCGGGCATGGCTGGCGAGTACCTCCCCGGCCGTGGAGGAAAACGCATACGGTGCATTGCAAACACCTACCAGCAGGTATATAGGAGAGCATGTCTCTTGAGTTCATCCTAACCTTATAATGGTTATCCCATTCATAAGGCCTGGATGCAAGGCGGTGCGTGAAGGTAACATTAGCCTGACTCTAACACTTTCACCGGTTAGGGGTGGAGTGGTGACCCCCCTAACACTGGAGGTCTCGCCGACCTCCAGGCACCAGCCTCACATGCTCTACCTCGGCCTGTGCGTATCCGGAGGGTGCTGTGCGCAAGCCCGGAAGATGCTGGTTTCGGCTGGCCTTACCGGATCCAATGGCACAGTACCTAGGTGCGCTCTAAGACCGTTATCCGAACCCAAGTCCGCCAGGGGTTTTTCAGTTATACCAGTAGCGTCGACCATCACTTGGTTCAGCCAGGCCTTTTCAGGGGTCGAGCGTCCGAGGTGTGTCCGAGGGAAGATTTGCCTTGGCGGGCATGGCTGGCGAGAACCTCCCCGGCCGTGGAGGAAAACGCGTACGGTGGATTGCAAAAACCTACCAGCAGGTTTTTAGGGAGAGCGTCAATCTCGAGGGCGTTCGGAGCTCTCCCGATCTATTGGCATACGATGCCCGCCAGGGGTTAGGCTCTCGGGCTACCACTTAAGGTTTCTCCCTGTCATTATAAGAGAGACACACGGTCAAACCAATGCGCAATGTACAATGAGGTGTGAGCTCATATCCTATATATTGCTCAGAGCCACAACCTCGGTGCGACATACCTAGGTACAGGAATAGGGCGAGAGGTGGATGCGCTCCTTCAGGACGGGTAGGTCGGCAGCCTCTCGGGTATGATCGTTCACCAACGAAAGCTGTACAAAAGAGGTGACTGCGCTCATTGAGGACGGCAGCCTCGACATGACATACCTATCAAAAACTCTCCCATGAGGTGTGTGCGCTCCTTCAGGATGGGAGGTCGGCAGCCTCGGTATGATCATGATGACCGAGACACAGGCCTTGGGTTGGGCCTAGGGTTGAAACCTTCTGTGCCGCCCGGGTAGTTCCTCCCCAAACCAGCGGGCATGCCTCTATGGGGAGGCCTCGGTCTGAAAAGACACGATCCTCACCCGGAACCGTCTGAGGGAAGCGTTGAAGGCCGGTCTGTCTACACAGGTGTCCGCTATCGGCGTCCATGGTGTACGGGTGAGAGCCAGCAGTGGATCGGGTTAGTTCAACACATGCTTGGCCTCACCCCGCCTGGTCACGGAATCACTCATTTCTCGGTTACGTCCCACAGTAGCGCGCGCGCGTGCTGGGAGCTGACGAGGGCTCTCTCCCCCACGCTGACG
>NW_027506992.1:325000-327014 GCF_052324685.1 Brachyhypopomus gauderio
GGGTTAGGGTTAGGGTTAGGGTTAGGGTTAGGGTTAGGGTTAGGGTTAGGGTTAGGGTTAGGGTTAGGGTTAGGGTTAGGGTTAGGGTTAGGGTTAGGGTTAGGGTTAGGGTTAGGGTTAGGGTTAGGGTTAGGGTTAGGGTTAGGGTTAGGGTTAGGGTTAGGGTTAGGGTTAGGGTTAGGGTTAGGGTTAGGGTTAGGGTTAGGGTTAGGGTTAGGGTTAGGGTTAGGGTTAGGGTTAGGGTTAGGGTTAGGGTTAGGGTTAGGGTTAGGGTTAGGGTTAGGGTTAGGGTTAGGGTTAGGGTTAGGGTTAGGGTTAGGGTTAGGGTTAGGGTTAGGGTTAGGGTTAGGGTTAGGGTTAGGGTTAGGGTTAGGGTTAGGGTTAGGGTTAGGGTTAGGGTTAGGGTTAGGGTTAGGGTTAGGGTTAGGGTTAGGGTTAGGGTTAGGGTTAGGGTTAGGGTTAGGGTTAGGGTTAGGGTTAGGGTTAGGGTTAGGGTTAGGGTTAGGGTTAGGGTTAGGGTTAGGGTTAGGGTTAGGGTTAGGGTTAGGGTTAGGGTTAGGGTTAGGGTTAGGGTTAGGGTTAGGGTTAGGGTTAGGGTTAGGGTTAGGGTTAGGGTTAGGGTTAGGGTTAGGGTTAGGGTTAGGGTTAGGGTTAGGGTTAGGGTTAGGGTTAGGGTTAGGGTTAGGGTTAGGGTTAGGGTTAGGGTTAGGGTTAGGGTTAGGGTTAGGGTTAGGGTTAGGGTTAGGGTTAGGGTTAGGGTTAGGGTTAGGGTTAGGGTTAGGGTTAGGGTTAGGGTTAGGGTTAGGGTTAGGGTTAGGGTTAGGGTTAGGGTTAGGGTTAGGGTTAGGGTTAGGGTTAGGGTTAGGGTTAGGGTTAGGGTTAGGGTTAGGGTTAGGGTTAGGGTTAGGGTTAGGGTTAGGGTTAGGGTTAGGGTTAGGGTTAGGGTTAGGGTTAGGGTTAGGGTTAGGGTTAGGGTTAGGGTTAGGGTTAGGGTTAGGGTTAGGGTTAGGGTTAGGGTTAGGGTTAGGGTTAGGGTTAGGGTTAGGGTTAGGGTTAGGGTTAGGGTTAGGGTTAGGGTTAGGGTTAGGGTTAGGGTTAGGGTTAGGGTTAGGGTTAGGGTTAGGGTTAGGGTTAGGGTTAGGGTTAGGGTTAGGGTTAGGGTTAGGGTTAGGGTTAGGGTTAGGGTTAGGGTTAGGGTTAGGGTTAGGGTTAGGGTTAGGGTTAGGGTTAGGGTTAGGGTTAGGGTTAGGGTTAGGGTTAGGGTTAGGGTTAGGGTTAGGGTTAGGGTTAGGGTTAGGGTTAGGGTTAGGGTTAGGGTTAGGGTTAGGGTTAGGGTTAGGGTTAGGGTTAGGGTTAGGGTTAGGGTTAGGGTTAGGGTTAGGGTTAGGGTTAGGGTTAGGGTTAGGGTTAGGGTTAGGGTTAGGGTTAGGGTTAGGGTTAGGGTTAGGGTTAGGGTTAGGGTTAGGGTTAGGGTTAGGGTTAGGGTTAGGGTTAGGGTTAGGGTTAGGGTTAGGGTTAGGGTTAGGGTTAGGGTTAGGGTTAGGGTTAGGGTTAGGGTTAGGGTTAGGGTTAGGGTTAGGGTTAGGGTTAGGGTTAGGGTTAGGGTTAGGGTTAGGGTTAGGGTTAGGGTTAGGGTTAGGGTTAGGGTTAGGGTTAGGGTTAGGGTTAGGGTTAGGGTTAGGGTTAGGGTTAGGGTTAGGGTTAGGGTTAGGGTTAGGGTTAGGGTTAGGGTTAGGGTTAGGGTTAGGGTTAGGGTTAGGGTTAGGGTTAGGGTTAGGGTTAGGGTTAGGGTTAGGGTTAGGGTTAGGGTTAGGGTTAGGGTTAGGGTTAGGGTTAGGGTTAGGGTTAGGGTTAGGGTTAGGGTTAGGGTTAGGGTTAGGGTTAGGGTTAGGGTTAGGGTTAGGGTTAGGGTTAGGGTTAGGGTTAGGGTTAGGGTTAGGGTTAGGGTTAGGGTTAGGGTTAGGGTTAGGGTTAGGGTTAGGGTTAGGGTTAGGGTTAGGGTTAGGGTTAGGGT
>NW_027506993.1:322500-326202 GCF_052324685.1 Brachyhypopomus gauderio
TCATCCATGTGTCTCATCCTAGTGTGTGTGGCGGGCTCAGAGTATGCCTAAGGTGGGGTAACTATTTTAAACATTTTACTAATTTCTGGATGTATTAAATCATCCATGTGTCTCATCCTAGTGTGTGTGGCGGGCTCAGAGTATGCCTAAGGTGGGGTAACTATTTTAAACATTTTACTAATTTCTGGATGTATTAAATCATCCATGTGTCTCATCCTAGTGTGTGTGGCGGGCTCAGAGTATGCCTAAGGTGGGGTAACTATTTTAAACATTTTACTAATTTCTGGATGTATTAAATCATCCATGTGTCTCATCCTAGTGTGTGTGGCGGGCTCAGAGTATGCCTAAAGTGGGGTAACTATTTTAAACATTTTACTAATTTCTGGAGGAAAAAAAAGACCCAGCATTTTGCATTCAAATGTGCAGGGCGCACCGGCGTTTAAAGTCCAAAAGATGGCAGCATTACTCCACCGTAGTAATTATTTTCCTCCTTAAAGCTGTATACCATATGTTTCTGGAGGAATTAAATTCAGGCCTATAAGCCTACTGTGTGTGGCCGGCTCTTAGTGCACATTCTTAGGCTATGTATTTAATACAGAATAATGATTTTCTGGATGTATTAAATCATCCAGGGCTCTCATCCTACTGTGTGTGGCCGGCTCTTAGTGCACCTTTTTAGGCAATGTATTTTATACAGAATGATGATTTTCTGGATGTATTAAATCATCCAGGGCTCTCATCCTACTGTGTGTGGCCGGCTCTTAGTGCACCTTTTTAGGCAATGTATTTTATACAGAATGATGATTTTCTGGATGTATTAAATCATCCAGGGCTCTCATCCTACTGTGTGTGGCCGGCTCTTAGTGCACCTTTTTAGGCAATGTATTTTATACAGAATGATGATTTTCTGGATGTATTAAATCATCCAGGGCTCTCATCCTACTGTGTGTGGCCGGCTCTTAGTGCACCTTTTTAGGCAATGTATTTTATACAGAATGATGATTTTCTGGATGTATTAAATCATCCAGGGCTCTCATCCTACTGTGTGTGGCCGGCTCTTAGTGCACCTTTTTAGGCAATGTATTTTATACAGAATGATGATTTTCTGGATGTATTAAATCATCCAGGGCTCTCATCCTACTGTGTGTGGCCGGCTCTTAGTGCACCTTTTTAGGCAATGTATTTTATACAGAATGATGATTTTCTGGATGTTTTAAAATAGACACAGAGACGAATAACTCTTTCAACCTTTTATTGGTTCATCCAATGCCTGCATTCTGAGTTCTCCTTACCCTGAATGCATCACTCAGGGTAGGTATAGATGCATAGAACCGATCTGCAGTCTCCATGGTATGGCACATGCTTTTACAAACTAACATGCGGTTCTCAGTGCTGAGATGTCTGACTTGGTTACTGACTGATGTTCGGATTATGGTAAACCCGATAGGTCCATCCATGCCTGCATGTTTCCATGCCCTTGAAAGAGGTGGGTAATTTTGGTCATTTTTTTCCCTTGACTCTGAAAGACATACAAGCACTTTTTGTCTCCATAGCAGTAAGAGATGTCAGCCATGGCTCTTAACCATGTAGCCTCTTCAGGCATCAGGGCGAGGTATGCCGAGCCGTATCTCCTGTCCGTTTTGTGTCGATCAACCTGGGGAAATATGGATGTTACAAAAGACCCATGCCTCTCATGTTACTGTGTGTGGCGGGGGTAAGGTGGACTTATGTGGGCTTACCAGACGACTGTACGGCCTTTGTCATCTTGGTCTGCGTTGTCTACTTGGTCCTTGGTCATATTGTAAAGAACCACAGGTCTATGGCCTGTTACCATCCCGAGATACCCTGTCAGATACCCTTGTAAGAGGCAATATGTGTCGTCTCTGGCCTCCTCCCTCATCTGGTCTGGAAGATAAAACCACCATGTTTAAAACATGTATGCCTATAAATGTGCACCTGTTGCGGGCTTGATATGTCTGTATTATGGCACTCACCTATGAGCCTGGGTATTTCCACTACTGCTATCTTCATAAATCTCTCAAAATCCTGGGTGGATTTTAGTTGTTCTGTAAGTGGATAAGTCAAAGGTTATACCATATGCATATGGATGTAATTTCTCCAGAATGTGCATGTGGATGTCAACATACTTGATTTAAGTCTTCTCACTGCCTGCCGGTGGCATCTCATATGTCTAGTGTGATCCTTCAGTAGCTTTTTGATTTGAAGGAGTATCTGTTTGATCTGGTGTGTTTGAAGGCCCAGTGTGTCCAGGTGGAAGGCTCGTGCGTGCTTTATAAAAGACATAGCGTTTATAAGCATGATATGTACCGTAGGGTGGCTATACTTGCTTTGGATCAGAGCAGACGGCCACTGTCTTAGTCTCTCCAGGTTGTGGATGAATTTAAGGCTATGGAAGTCGTGCTTGCTTGTGTCTTCGGCCATGTGGAGAATGAATTTTAGGGCGTGCGTCCTTCTTTGTTGGCCGTTTTCTGAGTCTTTCACTGTGGGATTAGAGCGTACGTGAAAGGCCTGGTAGTCGTCTAGGGCCACTTCCACCCTGGTTCCTTCCAAAGCTTCGGGTAAGATCAAATGCCTCCCCTTCCTAAGTGTGTTGCCTTCGGCCTCAGAATCGCTTGAGCTTGATGGTGAACCCACCGCCTCGTACTCAGAATGGCTGGATGCCGGGTTCTTCCACGGCATGGCCATCACAGTTTGACCCTTCAGACGTGTCCGGCTCTGGGTTAAATGTAGTTTGGCTGTCACCAGTTTCCTCGGGTGTCTCACAGGCTACACTGTCTTTTGAACTCTGGGTCTTACGGTATTTCTCTAACAATTTTGCCCATAAAAAGTCGCTTCGCCTGGGCTACCATTTTCATTTTTTGGGTACCGTGTACATTATGGGTAGAGCTTAAGTGCATGTCCAACCTCACCAAAGACTTCTTGTCACAGATTTCACAATCTAGCCGTACTGAACAACGATTGCTAGCCAGCCTAGCTATCAAACCGGTCTCCTTGTCATCGATTTCATGAACCGTTTTTAAGTGTTTTTTCAGCCTAGTGCACTTAACTTTACACATTGGACATTTCTGCCAAAGATAGTGGAAAAAAAGAGACAAAATTAGTTATAATTTTATATGATTAATTTAGTTTTAAAATGCCCGAAATGCGGTACTTACCGTCTGTCTGCCTGCCATCTTCAAGCCGCTGTGATGCTAATTAAGCTTCCTTAATAGAACACACCTGGTCCCTAATCAAGAGGGCGGGAAAGGCACATTCCACATTGCGCATTGCGTGTTCCGTATTGCCTTTTTAAATTAAATATACCAGAGGCATAGACACTTAGAAAAAAATAGAGGCCGTTTTAAATTAAATATACCAGAGGCATAGACACTTAGAAAAAAATAGAGGCCTTTTTAAATAAAATATACCAGAGGCATAGACACTTAGAATAAAATAGAGGCCTTTTTAAATTAAATATACCAGAGGCATAGACACATAGACTAAAATAGAGGCCTTTTTAAATTAAATATACCAGAGGCATAGACACTTAGAATAAAATAGAGGCCTTTTTAAATTAAATATACCAGAGGCATAGACACTTAGAATAAAAAAGAGGCCTTTTTTAAATAAAATATACCAGAGGCATAGACACTTAGACTAAAATAGAGGCCGTTTTAAATAAAATATACCAGTAGCATAGAC